>NC_057730.1:5128905-5180055 GCF_004010195.1 Chiloscyllium plagiosum
GGAAAGATGTTGTGAAACTTGAAAGGGTTCAGAAGAGATTTACAAGGATGTTGCCAGGGTTGGAGGATTTGAGCGATAGGGAGAGGCTGAACAGGCTGGGGCTGGAGCGTCGGAGGCTGAGGGATAACCTTATAGAGGTTTATAAAATTATGAGGAGCATGATTGGGTAAGCAGGCAAAGTCTTTTCTCTGGGTTCGGGGAGTCCAGAACGAGAGGGCATAGGTTTAGGGCGAGAGGGGAAAGATATAAAAGAGTCCTAAGGGGCAACGTTTTCACACAGAGGGTGATACGTGTATGGAATGAGCTGCCAGAGGAAGTGGTGGAGGCTGGTACAATTGCAACATTTAAGAGGCATTTGGATGGGTATATGAATAGGAAGGGTTTGGAGGGATATGGGCCGGGTGCTGGCAGGTGGGACTAGATTGGGTTGGGATATCTGGTCGGCATGGACGGGTTGAACAGAAGGATCTGTTTCCGTGCTGTACATCTCTATGAATCTATCCTAGAATCAGAACTGCAACAGCAAAAACACCTCTGTTCCTATCATTACAGAATCCCCTTTCACTGTTGCTTTCCAACCTTCCTTCTGCATTCCCCGTATAATTAAGCCACTGAGTGTGCTGTGCAGTTGATTCTAACTATACTCCCCAGAGGTGAATATCGGTTGGTGAGAGGTAAACTCAGAAGAGTCCTGCACTGCCTGCGAGCTCTCCTCATCACTCACTCCCTCCCTGACTGCACGTAGGGATACCACCACCAGAATCACACAGCTCTCAGCCACACGGAACGCAAGCTGCTATGCAAACTCCGAAACCTAGAGGTTGAGCTCCTCCAGTTGATAACACATTGTTACTGGGGACACTGGTATTTGTACATAGGACAGGTTCAGCAGACCTTTCTTCAAATCAACACTTGGTAAATTAAAATGCAGCCAAGAATGACCAAAACCCTTCCAGACAAGGACAGCAATATAAATAATCTGTTGTGAGATATGATCTTACGCCAGCTTCACAGGGAATGCGTCTGAAAGCACCAATGGCTGCTAGCCGCACTTCCAGCAGACTGGATTTTGCCTGGAGACATTTATTCAAAGTTGGGATCTGGGCTGTGGCAGCGAGACCGGCGTTTCCAATTGCTTTCAGGGACATCAGCACCTGGAGATGATAATAAACCACACACACTCCCATTAGTCACAACTTTTATAGACCCAGCGAACATTTAACAGCTCAAAATGGTAAATGGTACACTGTAATAATGGAAAATGTCTGGTCACTCCCAAGTGATGGAGGAGGTAATTTAACTGGCTTTGTGCTTGTGTTGGAATCAGTCACATCATAAAGTTAGACACTCCATTTTCCAACCATTAAATTAAGTGGCTGCAAATCATATGTCTCTTGCATGCCCAGACCTCTGACCTGCTCCCTGCTGAGGGCATGGAGGTAGAAATCTGCCTCTGCTGGGCTGCGGAAACAGATTGGGAATGAGCAAACAGATCCCAGAATAGTACCATCTGGTGTTCAGGCTCAGTGTTTTCCAGTACCTAAATCTCTCAATGAACCTTGTTAACTGTGTGAGCTGGTGGGGGTGGGGTAACTTATAAATCTCTTCAAGAATCCATATACTCTCATGAATAAGTTAAAGTGCCAAAGAAGTGACCTGCTCATCATTCACATACTAATGAAATCCAGTTTTGAGGTTCGTTAGCAACATTTGACTTAAAGACATTTCAAAGGGTAATAGAGTAAGTTAACATACTAGAGTAAGTTACCTCTGATACCTTGATTGCATTTGTCTGTCATATCTCCATAGCAACGGCTGTGTGATGGACTTCCATTACATTGGTTCTACACTTGGGGGCAAGCTAAATGTGCCGTTGACTTCTGCATGAGGAGGAGATGCTCCTTATCTTACTGCCTGGCATCAGGTCTATTGGAAGGATCTAGAGGCTGACAATCAGTTTGGCTCTGTGACAAACACATCCCCCATGGTCAACATCCTGGCCTGAGACCTGAACCAAGAGCTTCTGCCCGAGAGGTAGGGACACTACCACTGCAGAAGAACTCCTGCGTTGAACTGAATTAGAGTTAAAAGCACCTTCTCTGAACTTTAAAAGTCTCAAGTGAGTCTAATGATTTCAGCTTAGTTCCTTGTAAGTACAAAACTCACATTGTTCAGACAAATTATGGACAGGACATAAAGAGGCGGTGAGGAACACTTCTGGATAAAGAGGGAATATATTAATATTAAACAAAATTCTAATCAACCTGTTCAGAGATGTTGTTACCCAGCTCTGAAGCAGGTGGGACCTGAACCCAGGCCTCCCAGTCCTGTGGAGGGACATTGCCACTGCACCACAAGAGGACTGATGTGCTGAGACTAAGGTTAAGATGGAATTGTGGATGAGGAATGGAAGAATAAAAGAGAATAATTACAACACATCATACTAATATATTTAAAATGCTGCACCACCTTCTATTTCATGCCATATCATTTCAATGAAAGCTTTTACTGTTTCTCAGGGTGATCAGAACATAGACACCTGACGGAAAAGTGACTGATTAGTTCCTTCTGATCGATCTTCAAATAATTAATAGAGATTGACTGTGCAAGCATTTTCTTTCACTGGTCCTTTGTCAAGACTGTAATCATTGACTTAGATGCTGCAATTTTTCCTCAAACTTTTCACTCAGCTGGACTAGTTACTTTGTTAAAAATAGTTACTTTGGGTGCCTAATAAAGTTAGAGCATTTGTTCACACACAATGTTGTTCATAGCAGGCAAGAAGATACAAGATTTGTAATCATTATAGATCCCACAGCTCAGTGGTGATATTTTATCCCAACCTTCAAAGGAGTGCACAAAACACCTTAAGGTTTATAAGTAAATTACATTCACAGTACAAAGATTTTAAATAATAAATCTTGCAAACAATCTTCTATCGACAAGTAAAATGGCAGTGAATTATGATTAACATTACTTTTAACTTCAAGGAGAACCATGAGCATATAGAGTACAGCACAGGAATAGTCCACTTGGCCCATTGGCTGACTTTTTGAAGTGCAATTTAATTAGTCCAATCCTCCCACTCCCCACGTCTCTGCAACATTTTCTCCTTTGGACATATATCGGATTCTCTTTTGACAGCTACTAATTAATCGGCATCTACCATCCTAGAACTGCACCCGAAATCCTATCCACTAGCTGTATAAAATCCTTAACGTTGTGCAAATGGTGGATAATACATTAATATCGTTTGGGAATTTGGATTTTAAGTTTGGGGTGAAATAGGTGTGTCATTTTGTTTCTGTGAATTTATTTTTTAAAGAAGAGGTCAGAAAGACATTTGGAGCAATGAACGAAGAATATCATTTCCAAAATGTCATGTGATTTGATCTAGCCAGCTACCTGTTTACAAAGTTGAACTTCTATTTAGGTGAAACAGACCAGGGCTATCCACTTGTTTGAGTTCAGAAGTATCAGGTTTCAGGTGGGGAGCACAGAACCGCGCACCCCGCACCCAACTGAATTGCTGAATTTGCCTTTGCCAAGGATGTGTTTATGGGATGTTACTATATTGGAACAGTTACTGTTTGTTGTTAAATAATCTATTATTCTGTTAAGTTATTCCAATTTCTTCTGTCTTGCATTGCATTTTAACTATAATGTAAGAATAAAGCGCATTTTGCTTCAAGATTTGGTGTTTGAGCATCAGGAATGCAATGCCTGTCACTTTAAAATAAGAAAAAGCTAGGCTATCTTCTTAATATAAATTGAGGGAGTTTGGTCTGATCCATAATGAATTTTGAGTTCTTTTGTCAAAGTTCTTGCCAGCTTTGTGTGAATATCCCCAATCACCAACCACCATGATGCCTACTGTAACTGAAAAAAAAATGGTCTATGAAGCCAGGTTTCACTCTGTCATCTAATTTGCCATCAGCTAGGATCATAAGATTGCTTCTTCTGACTCTTTTGAAATTTTGTGTCCTCTGGTTATCGATTATAGATGTTGAACACATTTGGTGGAATTTTACTCCCTTCCTGGGAATGTCTCGCAGGGAGGGTGCTGTGCTATAAAATTGGTAAAATCAACCCAATGGAGATATGCCTGTTACTTTAAGATGAGACAGGTTCACTAAATACATATTGGCTCAGTAAGCACAAATCTTTAAGAATGGACTTGCTGCACAAATCCGAAAAAGAATCATGAAGTGGCAACCAGTCTATGGGACAGATTGTGTGTGACACACAAGCTGAGAAAGATCACATTAAAACAGAAAGAACTGGAAAGCTCAGCAGGTCTGACAGCACTGGTGGAGAGAGAAACAGAGTCAACATTTCCAACTTCTTTCAGGACCTCTTCTGAAGAAGAGTCACATCAGACTCCAAACCTTAACTTTGCTTCTCTCCCCATAAATACTGCCAGACCTGCTGAGTTTCTCCAGCACTGTCTGTTTTTATTTCAGATTTCCAGCATCTAAAATTTGTTGTGTTTTAAAAAAAGAGGAAGACCACAAGATTTCTGAACAGTGATAAGACTTCTAAACATAATACAAGATTTTGAAACAGGTATTTTTTTCTGCAGGTCAATACAGATTCTTTCTAAAGGTTAAAGAGTTTATTCCATTGTCCTCACACAGTGGTGTATGGAGCAGACAAAGAACATCTTTACATCTGAATGGACCCCTCAAATTTTAAATTTAATCTTGCTCTTGCTCTTTCTGCACCTTCTCTGCAGCTGTAACATTGTATTCCTTGCTCTGTTCTATTACCCTAATGTACTTTATATGGTATGATCTGCCTGTACTGCACGCAAAGCAAATCTTTTCACTGTACCTAGGTACATGTGACAATAATAAATCAAATCAAAAATCTGTTTCCATAAGTGTATTTTCCTGCTAGCCTGAGACCAGAAATTGGAGGTGGAGCACTCTGTTTCAAGCACGACGGACTGCGACTGCCTGTGTCAGCGTATCCCGGGGATTCACATGGTGATACTCAACCTCTTTGACCAAGTTATTCATAGAATCATAGGATCCCTACAGCATGGAAGCAAGCCATTAGGCCCATCAAATCCATACAGATCCACTACCCGATCCCTGGAACTCTGCATTTGCAATGGCTAATCCACCTAGCCTGTACATCCCTGGACAATATAGGTTATTTAGCATGGCTAATCCACATAACCTAAAGCATCTTGCTTTATCAGGTCCTGGAGTGGGACTTGAACTCAGAGCATCTGCACTACTCCCTCACATCACAAGACTGCATTATATTACTCTTTGGTGTCATAATTATTGAGATTTAACAATTATACTTTGTCAATTTTAACCTGATGTTCTCTTTTTATTTTGGTGCATGTTGGAATTAATCCCCTTTAATTAACCTTTCTTTAGTGGGAGTGGGTACAGAGTCAAAAAGTGTGGCGCTGGAAAAGCGCAGCAGGTCAGGCAGCATCCGAAGGACCAGTTTTGTCACTTTCTCGAAGTTACTGTGCCCTTGAGTTTTCTTTCCAGAGAGGGGGGTAATTGGCCAGGCTTCAACTAGGCTGGGTTTGAATGGTTTATTGGGGCCCTTTTGCTTACCCCTAACAGATAATGCCTCTGGCCTACGGCTTTCATGTCTTTAAAAAATCTAGCATAATCAAAGGGGAGTGGCCAGCTAGCTGTGTAGCTAACCTTTGTTTAAATTAGAGTTGGTTGCAGCAGGGGATGTGTGAAAAAGGCTGCTGAATTCTCCTCTGACTTAAAACCTGTAAGCCTTTGTTTGATTTTTACTCTTTGTGCTAAGGGGTTTGTTTATTGGGACTGCTGCAAGTATTTTGGAAAACCATCAAGTCAGGATAGTCTGTCGGGTTCTTGGATAGGATAAAGTGATCCGGTATTCTATTTTCTGTTCTTTGTGTTTCATTCCATAGTAGTATAAACAAACTGTTTTGCTTAAAATAAATTAGCCTGACCAGCTGGTTCTCTCCTGGAATATCGACTGTACACCTGCTTAAATCAAATAGCAAAGTTAGGGTCTGGGCTACATTCTTCAAATGTTTTGAGGGGCCTGGCCTAGTCCATAACTTTGAGGAGCAGGAGTGTCGATATTTCGGGCATTAGCCCTTCATCAGGAATGTAGTGGGGGAAGGGGCCTGAGAGATAAATAGGAGGGTGGGGGTGGGGCCCTTGAACTCCACCCTTCCAACTGCAACAAGGACAGAACCCACCCCCCCCCCCTCACCTTCCATCCCACTAATTTCCAGAGACAGCGCATTATCCTCCGCCATTTCCGCCACCTACAATCAGACCCCACCACCAGAGGTATATTTCCCTCCCCAGCTCTATCTGCGCTCTGCAGAGATTATTCCCTCCACGACTCTCTTTAGGTCCACACATGGAACCTTCCCCTGTCACTGTAAGAGATGTAAAACCAGCGCCCACATCTCCCCATTCATTTCCATCCAAGGCCCCAAAGGATCTTTCCCCATCCAGCAGAGGTTTTCCTGTACATCCACCCACCTCATCTACTGTATTAGCTTCCCTCGATGTGGTCTCCTCTACATCAAGGAGACAGGACACCAACTCACAGAGCATTTCAGAGAACATCTTTGGAACATACACACCAAACAATCCCACCGCCCTGTGGCCGACCACTTCAACTCCCCTTCCCACTCCACTAAGGACATGTAATCCCTGGGGCTCCTCTATCGTCAAATCTAAACCACCCTACAACTGGAGGAAGAATGCCTCATCTTCTGACTTGGGACCCTTCAACCACAGGGCATCAATATCAACTTCACTAGTTTTCAAATCTCCCCTCCCCACCTCATCCCAGATCCAACCCTCCAACTCAGCCCTGCCCTCTTGACCTGCCTTAACTGTCCATCTTCTTTCCCAGTAACCTATCACAATCACCCCCATCTACATCTACCTATCGCCTTCCCAGCTATCTTTCCCCAGCCCCACCCCAACCTCCTTTCCTTGCCTCCCACCCTCATTCCTGATGAAGTGCTTTTGCCCAAAGTGTCGACTCTCCTACTCCTCGCATGCTGCCTGACCTGCGTTGCTTTTCCAGCACCACACTTTTCTACTCTGACTCTCCAGCATCTGCAGTCCTCAGTTTCTCCCAGGGGTGGGTATAGCAGACGGATATGTTGGACAGCAAAGGCCAAATGGCCTTCTTCTGTTCTATAACCAACGATGCTGGGTGCATATAAAATCTGCTTTCTTAATCAAATGTTAACATGGAACAAGATACCAAGTCAAAAAATACAAAGATTCTATTCTCATCAAAGGAACATCACACTTTCTTTTACCTCTGGGACCAGGAGAGTAGCAATTGATCAAGAGGTCTACACAAACACCAATGAAAATAAACAAAGTGGGATTACAAATCACTATTATACTTTTATATACAGTATAAATGACTTAAATAACAAGGCAACCTTGCCTTAAATAAAACTTAAAGGTGGAGACCCTTCTCACTTGCTCCCTCAACTGACTACTCGAACACTGTGATAGTAGTGAACTTCGGTATTTTTTATTTGGAGATGCCGGTGTTGGGCTGGGGTGTACAAAGTTAAAAATCACACCACACCAGGTTATTGTCCAACAGGTTTAACTGGGAGCACACTAGCTTTCGGAGCGACTATCACCTGATGAAGGAGCGTCGCTCCGAAAGCTAGTGTGCTCCCAATTAAACCTGGTGGACTATAACCTGGTGTTGTGTGATTTTTAACTTGGGTATTTTTGGTATACTTAATGCCAGTTTATCAAGAGCGGCAGTTAATTAAGATGCCAGTTAAACAAAGTTTGCTTCATATATTCAGACGTATTTGTTATTATAATTATTAACATTTTAATTATAGGATACAATGTGCCAAATGGTCTCCTTCTGTGCCAACAACACTTCAGTAATTCTGGATAAATACGGCCATTAGGGGTAAGCATTGTAAACTAGAACAGACCAGTAAATCTTGTAGGTGACACATATTCATACCTTCTCCTTTCTCTCGGAATCTCGTGCTCGGCAGTTTCCTTGTACATGACTTTCGAGTATCTTCATGAACTCCTGCACCTCAGGGACCACTTGACATTGTTTGTGCAATGAACAAAAGTTATGAACGAGTGAAGAAGTTCCGAGAAAGGCCTGTGCACGTGTGTCGGGTGACCTCAGCAGGGCCTGTGAATTAAAACCCACCTTTTAGACAAGACTTGACATTTTCGTGTAATCAAAGGGACTTGGTAACAGAGTCAGTGGCATAGTTTCTCTCCCACTCTTCCTCACCGCTGTGAAGAAAACAGGATTGATTCTGGCTATTGAGGGAGTGCAGCGTAGGTTCACTAGGTCAGTTCCTGGAATGGCAGGACTATCTTATGTTGAAAGACTGGAGCGACTGGGCTTGTATACCCTTGAGTTTAGAAGACTGAGGGGGGATCTGATTGAGACGTATAAGATTACTAAAGGATTGGACACCCTGGAGGCAGGAAACATGCTTCCGCTGATGGGTGAGTGCCGAACCAGAGGACATAGCTTAAAAATAAGGGTAGGCCATTTAGGACAGAGATGAGGAGAAACTTTTTCACCCAGAGAGTGGTGGGTGTGTGTGGAATGCTCTGCCCCAGAGGGCAGTGGAGGCCCAGTCTCTGGATTCGTTTAAGAAAGAGTTGAATAGAGCTGTAAAGGATAGTGAAATCAAGGGTTATGGAGGTAAGGCAGGAACAGGATACTGATTAAGGATGATCAGCCATGATCATAATGAATGATGGTGCAGGCTCGAAGAGCAGAATGGCCTACTCCTGCACCTATTGTCTATTGTCCTACGTTCATAGAATAGAATCATAGAATTTGATGATGGACCGAATGGTCTGCTTCCACACTGTTGGGATTCTATGAGAATCCTTACAATGTAGATGGAGGTCATTTGGCCCATACAGTCTGTACCAACCCTCTGAAGAATATCCCACCTCCCCCTCCATACCTGTGACCATGCATTTCCCATGGTTAACCCACCTAGCCTGCATATCCTTGGACACAATGGGAAATTTCCCATGGCCATTCATCGAGACATCTTTGGACTGTGGGAGGAAACTGGAGCACCCAAAGGAAACCCACGTAGAAATTGGGGGAATGTGCAAACTCGACACAGACAGTGCCCAAGGGTGGAATCGAACCTGGAACCTGTGATGCCACCCATACTGCTAGCAAAGCTCCACAGATACTTGAATCATAATTCATTGACAAATGGATCTTTTAAAACCAGTTGGTATGTAATATGCCTACTCTGTCAGGATGAGCAAGTTAATGTTTCCACCATCAGACCTCTGACACTGTCAACTGGCAATTATGCTTACTCCATTACACTTGAGTTTACAACAAATTAAACACTATGGATTAAATGAAGGATAATCTTTAGACTAACAAAAGATGAGATAAGCATGATAATCAGTGGATTGCCATAAAAATACCTACACTTTTCGCTCTGCACAAACAAATCTGTCCTGGCCAATACCTTACAATTATCTCCACTATGTCACTGATTCCTGGGGCCAGAATTTTGTTACTGGGGTAAGTAGCTGATATGAAGTGATTTCTGCTCTGGGGGAAGGGGTAGAATTGAGTCAGGTCCACCAAACTCCAGTCAGGTCATCAGCACCTGCTAGGATGGGTAAATATCAAGGCAGGCTCCACAATGGCCTGGTGGTGCTATCGGTGGACTGTTAATCCAGTAGACCCAGGTAATGTTTTAGGCACCTGGGTTCGAATCCCACCATTGAACTGAATTCAACAAAATAAAAATCCGGAATTAAAAATCTAATGGTAACCATGAAACCATCTGGTTCGCTAATGTCCTTTAGGGAAGGAAACTGTAATCCTTACCTGTTCTGCCCTACACGTGACTCCAGACCCACAGCAATGTGACCATGTCTTAAACTGTCCTCTGGGCAATTAGGGATAGGCAATAATTGGTGGCTTAGCCAGAGGCATCCTCATCCTATTAACGAATAATTAAAAAAAACCATCTCCACCCGGTTACTCAGGGACTTTGACCTAGTTGTTTTAAAAGAGATTCTTTAACATTCACGCCCTCATAAGCCCCACCCATTCCCCATACCTCCTCCATTCCCTCTCCAGGCCAATTCATATCTCCATTGGGTACCACCATGACATGTCATATCCATCACAACTCCTCAATAGCCACTCACCCAGTATCCACCTCTGGCAGTTTCAGGTGCAAAAAGGAGATAAAAAGAGCAATAAACTTGTAACAATCTAATAAATTGATATTGCTTCAATATAAGCAAATCATTAAATTCAAAGATTTTAAATCCTGTCATATAAAAACAAACTTCTATTCAATAACCATACCCCAAACAGCTAATCTTTTATTAATCTCTTTAATCTATCAAACAGAATTTCAATTCACCCCTCCTCACCCCTCTTTTACTTTTGGGACATTTGAAACTCAGATAAGCACAGATAATGACTTCACTTATAATGATCATCTTTGGGAAATAGCAACAATAACATTCCTCAAAACCACAAGAACAGATAGTAATGATTTTTTCTAAGCTAAACCAGATGGCATGTCAATCAAGTCCTCCACCACTTACTTTAAAAGTCTGACTGACAGCTGTGGCCTTTTCCGTTTTGAAAGGGCGAGCAATATCAAAATTTCTAACCATGATATTCAAAGAAAACATTCTGTCCTTCAAGAACATTTACACCTCCACCATAAAAATCGGTGACCACAAGTTGCAGGTGAAAATGGAGTTTGTCTGAACCCAACACTAATCCCAAATGTGCCTGGGTATTCAAACTGTGGAAAAGCACCTCAAGCCCCAAAATTATTCAACTTGATATTGAGCTGAGCGGCTATAAAGTTTTCAAGTGGAAAACGAGGTGCTTTTCTGCTTGGGAACTCTACAGCTTTCTGGACTCAACACTGAATTCAACAATTTTAGGGCATGAGGCACCTTCTCCCATGTCCTTACCCTAACTGCCCCACACATCAGGCTTCGTTACCATGAGTCAAAAAGTGTGGAGCTGGAAAAGCACAGCCGGTCAGGCAGCAGCCCAGTAGGAGAGTCTATTGACTCTGATCTCCAACATCTGCAGTCCTCACTTTTTCCCATGTTATCACATGGTCTGCGATTACACACAACCCAGTGTTAGCCACTAATGGCCCCCATTAGGCGCGGGAAGAAAAAGTGAAAGATGGAGTTTAATCACAATATATATTAATGATTTACATGATTTGCAAGATGTAGCATCTCAAAGTTTGCAGATGACATCAAGTTGTGTGGGAGTGCAAACTGTGACAAGGATACAGAGATGTTTCAGCATGTTCAGGATAGGTTGGCTAAATGGGCAAATCAATGGCAGATGCAGTATAATTTGGATAAAAGGGAGGTTATTCACTCCCTTCACAGATTACTACGCAAATGGCTGTAAATTGGGAGAGGGGAATGTGCAGCGGGACATGCTTGTCCTTGTGCACCAGTCACTGAAGATAGGTATCCAGGTGCAGCAGGCAGTAAAGGAGGCAAATGGTATGTTGGCCTTCATTGCGAGAGGGTTTGAGTACAGGAGCAAGGATATGTTGTTGTAGTTATACAGGGCCTTGGTGAGGCCACACCTAGAATACTGTCTGCAATTTTGGTCTCCTTTTCTGAGGAAGGATACTCTTGCTCTCGAGGGAGTGCAGCGAAGGTTTCCCAGGCTGATTCCAGGGATGATGGTTCTGATGTAAGAGAGGAGATGGACTAAGTTAGGTTTGTTTTCACTGAAATTCAGACGAGTGAGGAGGGGATCTCATGTAGACTTAAAATTCTAACAGGACTCGGCAGGGTAGATGGACCGAGGATGTTCCCAATGATGGGTGTGTCCAGAACCAGGGGTCACAGTCTGAGGATTAGGGGCGGACCATTTAGGATGGAGATGAGGAGACATTTCTTCACCAAGAGAGGGGTAGGCCTTTGGAATTCATTACCTCAGGAAATAGTTGATGCCAAAACATTTAATGTATTCAAGAGGCAGTTAGATATAGCATTTGGGGCGAATGAGACCAAGGATTATGGAGAGAAAACAGGATTAGGCTATTGAGTTGGATAATCCGCCATGATTGTGCTGAATGGCATAGCATGCTCTAAGGGCCGAATGGTCTCCTCCTGCTGCTATCTTCTATGTTGCTGTGTTTAATCCAGACAAATGTGAGCTGATGCATTTTGGAAGGTCAAGTACAGATGGAAATTGTACAGTGAATGGCAGAATCCTTAGGAGTATTGATATGCAAAGGGATCTGAGTGTGCAGGTCTCCAGATCACTAAATGTGGCATCACAGGTAGATATGGTAGTAAAAAAGGTCTGTGGCATGCTTACCTTCATTGGAAGGAACATTGAGTATAAGGATAGACAAGTTGGGCTACAGCTTTATAGAACTTTAGTTAGACCACACTTGGATACTGCATACAGTTCTAGTCACCACATGATCAGAAGGATGTGGATGCTTTGGAGAGGGTACAGAAAAGATTTGCCAGGAGGTTGCCTGGTATGAGGGATTTTAGCTATGAAGAAAGGTTGGATAGGCTGGGTTTGTTTTGACTGGAATGCAGGAGGTTGGGGGGCAACTGGATAGAAGTTTAAAAGATTGTGAATGGCATGGATAGAGTGGAAAGTATAAGGCCTTTTCTCAGGGTGGAGGGGTCAATTACTAGGGGACACAGATTCAAGGGGATTGGGGGGAGGGGGGGTGGAGAAGAGATTGGAGTTTAAAAGAGATGTGCAGGTCACGTTTTTCACACAAAGTGTAGTCAGTGCCTGGAACACATTGCCAGAGGAGGTAGTGGAAGCAGACACAATAGCAGCATTCAAGAAGCACCTGGACAAATACACGAACTGGAAGGAAATACAGGGATCCAGATCCTGTAAATGAAGTCAGTTACTGTGTGAAAGGGCAAAATATGTTGGCACAAGCTTGGAGGGCCAAAGGTTGTTTCTTCTTATTCATTCTCCCAAGCTGACCATTATCGACTCCTTCGTCTGTCTACCTGTTCTCTCTTTGGGCTCTATCCCCACCTATCGTTTACCTCTTACACCCTACCCCCCTCCCCTAGCTTCTGCATAAAAATTAACTTTTTCCTAACCTCAATCAGTTCTGAAGAAATGTCACTGGACCTGAATCTCCAGGGATGCAGTCAGACCTGCTGAGCTTTTCCAGCAATTTGTTTTTGTCTCTTTAATTCCTTGTTAGATACGTAAGCTCTTGATATTAGAATATTTTACAGAATAGCTGATGCTTTTGTTCTGCGCTTATCTTTCTCAACATCAGTCACATTCCCAACTAATTATTTAATATGGAATTAAACAGCAAGCGATTAACCTCTTTTGCTTTTCCAGGTAATGCACATTATGTCCATCATCTATTGTACGCTGGTAGTTAGTTTTCCACTTACACAGATGCAAAACGTAACAATAAAAATGCAACTTGCTTTACAACTGGTTAAATAAAAGGGAAAGTGCTCACAGTAACTGCAGCAATCATTGGTATCGTTGGTTCAGGAATGAACGCCAAAGACCACAGAAAGGTGTCTGTCCGATCTGTATCCAGCTCTTTCGACAGAACAATCTCTGTTATGAAACTGACACACGCTTCAGTTCCACAGGCTGGTAGGGTGTCCACCAGAGGCTGCCTGATAAAGGGGAAAGCATAATATCAGTTCACCAGACACCTGCGTGATCCAGAGATCACATCACTTCATAGTCATTATCAGAATTAACATGAGTGCTGGAAAAATACTTCGACAATGTATCATTCTCAAACCACGCACCGCTGCAAACCAAGGCAGAATCAATTAAATCTGGACTGCGCTTGAACTAGTTGCTCAAGAGAGTATCCCAGCATAAATCTTCGTCTCTGACAGGGTGCTTTACCTGTTGAGGCAACCGTTTATGTAGTCTCCCACAACTGGGAATGTCTAAAAGGAATTAGCAGTTAATTCAAGAGAAAATTACAGATTGGAAGGAATGCAAACGTAGGATGATAAAAAAAATCAGCAACTGTCTCTTACAGTGTCAACTTGGTGCTGTGAATGTCTGAGAGGTGGTAGGTGGGGGTGCACTTAATTAGGCAGGAGGGTAGTGGAGTGTGGGATCCATTTCCAGCTCTACCTGCAGAAGGCCTCCCCTTCCCACTGCCAAATGAGGACATGAAGTGGGCAAATTAATGCCCAGGTAATGGTAGGGTCCTGGGGTGTGTTGTTGAACAGAGAGACCAAAGGCTGTGGGGGTACATAGTTCCATAAAAGTGGGCATCACAGACAGGTAGGGTGTCACACATGCCTTCATTGGTCAGAACATTGAGTAAGAAGTTGGGATGTTACAGCTGTACGGGACATGGTAAAGCCACCTTTGGAGTACAGTGTACAATTCTGGTCACCCTACTACAAGAAGGAAACTATTAAACTGGAAAGGGTGCAAAATAGATTTACAAGGAGGCTACTGAGATGGGAGGGTTTGAGTTTACCGGGGAGGATGAATAGGCTGGGACTTTTTCACTGCAGCGTCAGAGACTGAGGGGTGACCTTATAGTGGTTTGTAAAATCATGAGTGTTATAGATAAGGTGAATAGCCAAGGTCTTTTTTCCCCCCAGAGTAGGGGAATTCAAAACTAGAGGGCATAGGTTTAAGGTGAGAGTGGAAAGATTTAAAAGGGACATGAGGAGCAACTTTCTCACGCAGAGGGTGGTGCGTGTATGGAACAAGCTGCCAAAGTAGCTCTTGAATGCAGGTATAATTACAACGTTTAAATAACAATTGGACAGGTATATGGATAGGAAAGGTTTAGAGGGATATGGGGTAAACACAGGCAAATGGAACAAGTTCAGTTTAGGAAACCTGGTCAACATGGACGAGTTGGGCCGAAGGGCCTATTTCCATGCTGTATGCCTCTATATAAGGGCCCTCACTTGCCACCGTTGGCAGGGGCCTTGTGGTGGGCAGGGGGCCTTGCCATGCAGGAAGCGGATTCTCAGACTGGGCAGGTAGGGTTAGTGTGTATTCTCACATTCATAGGCATTTAGTCCTGCCTGAGGGATCTGCCATCTGAAAGTAGGCCCAATGAAAGCCATCCCTCTTGCTGTGCAATTCTCTCCCCTCCTCTTCACAGTGACCAACATTCTGTGAGCAGCACCTCTCATCACTTGCCTGTGGCCTCCGTGCCATCTGTTCCACTTGCTCCTCCTGTACATCTGTCCCATCTTTTACCAGCCTCCTTCAGTTCTAAGGAAGAGTCGTACTGGACTCAAAACATGCATTTTTTCTCTCTCTCTCTCTTTCAAAGATGCTTCTGGACCTGTTGAGTTTCTCCAGCACTCTGAACTGTTTCAGACCATCAAGGGCAGTGGTTCAATCCCAAGGAAGGCCAATACTGTCCAGTTAAGGACCTGAAAGGACATTTTCCTAAAGAGTTGGTATGGGATTCCTGATCAATCTCCAGCCGGTCGGCAGGGCCTAAGGTCATATCTACTGAGTCCAGCCCACTGCACAGGGTACACTGGTCTCTATGCCTAAACTTCCAATCTGTGTCCCAGTCGCAGGGCTCTGATTGGAATTCTAATTTGTAAATTATACTCCACAATTACAAAGACCATTGACACCACTTTTTGAAAAGACATTCACCATTAGTAAGTGCACCTGCATTTTCTAGAATTGGAGTTCAGGTTCATGGTACATTTTATGGTTTTATAAGCTTTGACAAACAACAAAAATCTTATGAAAACAGACACGACACAGTATGATGGCTTCATGGTTTTTCCTAGCAGAGGCAGCTTTACTTAATGCTAATTTAAATTATTCATTTCTCCTTACAGGCTGTGTATTCAGATACCTGTCAAGTTTTCTTTGGTAAAATTCGAATATCGAATAATTTGGGAGAAAACCTGGAAAGGTACAGATACAAAATGTACCTGGGAACATCAACATGCAGTAGGTAATGTACAGACAGCCATGTTCCTGCTAGTAGCATCACGGGCTGGATCTTATAGATTTTTTTTGACTAAGAGTGAGTCGTCACATTTGAAGGAGTGATATTGGCCACAACACTGGGTAAGAGTCCTTGCCACATCTTACCAAACACACCTCATTAATTGGCGTTTCAGTTCTTCAAGGCTATCCTCCTGTTCTGGTCTGACACCTGCTGATATAACCGTGACAAGCTTCCTGACTTTGTGCCTGCACTAAACAGCACAGCGAGACAGCAGTACAGTCAGCCTGGTATCTCTGGCTGTGGGGGCAACGTGCTAAAAGCTAAGGCAAGACAGGATGCTGTAAGCAACTAGGTATGTTCAGAGTGAGTGAGTGCTATGACAGTGAGTGAGGAGCCTGGAGGTAGATTCTTAGATTCACAGAAAATAGGTGCAGGAATAGGCCATTCGGTCCTTCAAGCCTGCACCACCGTTCAATATGATCAAGGCTGATCATGCAATCTCAGCATTCCATTCTCACTTTCTCTCCATACCTCTTGATCCCTTTAGCCACAAGGGCCATGTCCAGTTCCCTCTTGAATATATCTAATGAACTTGCCCCACAGGTTCACAACTCAGTGAAGACACTCTTTCTCATCTCTGTCCTGAATGGCTTACCCTTTATTCTTAGACTGTGACTCCTAGTTCTAGACTTGCCCAACGTTGGGAACATTCTGCTCCCATCTAGCCTGTCTAATCCCATCAGGATTTTATATGTTTCAATGAGACCTCCCTGCATTGTTGTAAATTCCAGTGAGTACAAGCCCAGTGGATCCAGTCTTTCCTCATATGTCAGTCCTGCCATCCTGGGAATCAGTGTGGTGAACCTTCGCTGGACTCCCTCATCAGGAACAATTTTTCTTCCTCGGACTAGGAGACCAAAACTGCACACAGTACTCAAGGTGTGGCCTCATCAAAGGCCCTGTATAACTGCAGCAAGTCATCCTTACTCAGACACTCAAATCCTCAGCCTTGTGTGGTCCATGAGCTAGGGGTGTGGCCCTGAGCATACAGCATCGTTGCTGCTGTGTTAAAATGGGAGTTACCATGCAGCCCAAGTTACAGCATTGCAGGGCAGAAACATCCTTCAAGTGAAGCAGAAGAGTGCCATAAGAGTTCACAAAGACTGGCACACGTCTGATGCCAATGTCAGTGCCCATGGAGCAGCCGGAGATGCTGGTGTCCAATGTTCAACATGGAAGCAGTTAAGAGCAAGCATTGAGTGGCACCTGCCAAGAACTTGCTCTGGTTTCCATGGTGACTTTTCCCAATTGCGAGTTTGGTCAGATCGCAGTCCTGGTTGAGTTAGGGTGTTAACAAGGCACTTAACAAGCAATAATAAGTCACAACTGGGACCTCATTGATCCCTAGTGGGAATCTCACCGCACTGCTTGGGAAAAGTGAACAAGATCCAGCGAGATGGTCTTGATGTCTAGATGGGTATAACCAAACATCTCACCCAATTCTACCCCAACCCCAACCCTGCCTGGAGAGCTAACACGTTTCAGTGGAGTTGATTGAAGACCATCTCTGGAGAGAGTTTGGGTTACATTGCAATTAAATATTTTGACCTGGGCCTGTGTGCCCATAACAACCATTAATCTCGAGGCTGATTCTAGCCTTGAATTAAACAAGACCATTTAAAATATAATGAGCTTATAAAACCTAGTGATCATAATGGCATTAAGGCAAAACTATAGTTCAATAGAGACTTAAAATGCTTCGATAGTCTCCCCAGAATAAAGGTAGATACAAGACAGAAATAATGTTTACAAGTCAAGGTAAGGTTTCAACAGTAAATAGTGAATATTTCTTCTGAAATAAGCCAGTGACAAAATTTGGGTTTATCACAGAAAGAGTGAAGAGAGAGATTGTTAATAATATCTATAATCAGAGAGCTATGGGAGAATGGAATATTTTGCACAGTGACTATTTGAAGTATCTGTTGTTGGAAAGTGTAATGAAGAATTTAAGAAGAGGAATATGCAGGGCTAGGAGAGATAGAAACATTTTGACGAATAGGATTCCTGGGATGCTGCAGCATAGAATAGTACAGATACAATGCGTAGTGATCTCTTACAATCTGTGCCTCTGAAATATACCCTGGTGCAAGGATAATCAATCTTCTCACTCCACATCACCTGAAAATTCCCTCACATTTAAAGTTTTTTTTGATTTCCTCAATTTGTGAGAGGTCCCGTGTCATTGTGAAGGTCATACAGGCGAAAGTCAACAATCACAAAAGTTTCCATCAAAGATAAATGCGCTGGAATCACAAGTTGCCCAAATCTGTCAAGAATAATTTGGAGCCAAGTCAGTATATATTAGCCTTGTTTAAAAGATCAAAACTGCTCACGAGAGCCTGCACATCCAGGCTTTCATCATTGGGACAGACTTTGCTCATTACAATCCAGCTGGACTGCAGCTTTGAGGGGTTCCTTTTGAAACTGGTTTCCTAAATTGAAAAAGATAGTCTTGTTTGTGTGCTCTTGGTTGAATTTTGCTCCACGTTAGTTGGAAAGTAACTTAGCACCAGTATGGACGATGGGAAAGAGGCAAAATGCCGCCATTCAGCCCTCTGTCATTGGTTCTGACAACCCGACCCCTCCCCTCCATGTGACAATTGATCACACCGCGCGCGCGCACGCACACACACACACCTCAACAACAGCCATGTCGGCTGCTTGGCAGCCGGGGCCCCCAAGGTCATAATTGCAGGCAAAGACCCACCAGTGGCCTCACCAATGCCTGATATAGTAGGCCTTGCCTTCCTAGGTCAGTGTGGCTCTCTAGCCAGCAGATGAGAACACTGCTTTGTCCACAAGCTTGTGCCCAAAGGACAGACAGATCTAAGAATAGGGCTGGCCTCTGCTGCAAGAAACCCCAGGAATTGCAGAAAAAGGTTTTGACCTTGGATTATCCATCATTGATCTGCACTTTCCATCTTGATAAAACCACAGCTTGGCCACAGATAAACAGCGTAAAAGTATAATGCTGGTGGACAGTGCTTGAAATGACGACTTGTAGATGAGTCAAGAGCTTTATACCTCAATGGATGGTAGTGTAAGAGTTAATCATTATTAAACCATTCCCTTTCCCACATATACCAGCAAATGCCCTTTACACCGAATCTAAGGGACTCAGCCACTGCAATCACATTACTGGAGATCTGCTTCCATGGAGAGGACATCCGAACTGATTTGACTTGATTTGATTTATTGTTGCCACATGTACTGAGACACAGTGAAAACTGTTGATTTGCGTGCTTATACGGGCAGATTGTACAAAAGTGATTCAGGGTAGCGGAACAGAGTGCATAATATAGCGTTACAGCTACAAAGAAGGTGCAGAGAGATCAACATTACACTTGAGAGGGCAGTTCAAAAGTCTTGATTACAGAGGGGAAGAAGCTGCTCTTGAATCTGTTTGTATGTGTATTCAAATTTTTACATCTTCTGCCTGACAGGACAGGGTGGGAGGGGTTTTTGATTACGTTAGCTGCTTTCCTGAGGCAGCGGCAAGTACAGATTGAGTCAGTGGATGGAAGGCTGGTTTGCATGATGGACTGGGCTGTGTTCATGACTCTGCGGTTTCTCTCAAGCTTGGGAAGAACAGTTGCCATAGCGTGCTGTGACACACCCAGATTAGGATGCTTTCTATGGTGCATCCAGAAAAATTGGGAAGTGTCTTTGTGGACATGCCGAATTTCCTTAGCCTCCAGAGGATGCTGCGGCGTTGCTGTGCTTTCTTGACCATCACGTCCACGTGGGTGAACCGGGACAGATTGTTGGCGACGATCACCCCCAGGAACTTGACTCTATCGACCATCTCCATCTCAGCACTATTGATGCAGACAGGAGCATGCCCTCCACTCCACTTTCTGAAGTCAATGACCACCTTCTTCGTTTTGCTGACATTGGAGAGATTGTTGTCTTTACATCGTGCTGCTAAGCACTCAATCTCCTTCCTGTATTTTGTCTCGTTGCTGTTTGAGATCTGACCTACAACGATGGTGTCGTCGACAGCTTGTAAGTGGAATTGGGGCAGAATTTGGGCACACAGGCTTGAGTGTATAAGGAGTATAGCAGGAGGCTGAGTACGCAGCCTCGCAGGCACCATTGTCGAGCAGTATCATAGAGGTCTGTATGTTAACCGGAAAAAGAGGCTTCACAACCCAAACCTCCACTTTACAAAAAGCTGTGATCTTTTAACACTGGCTTCTTCATCACATTTTGCACTTAGAAGATGTAAGTGTGCAGACGAAACATTGAGAAAGCTTTTCCTATAGGTGTAAGTTAACCGAATGAGGGGAACGACAAATAGGACAAAATTTACAGATACTCATTTCCTAAGTCAGGAGTGCTACTACACATGTGGACAATGTCAACACAATCAGGTTTTCGCCATTTTTTTTTTAAAGAAACCAAATTTTTTGTACATAGCCAATGTCCAGGACGGGACTGCTCAATCCTCTTGCGGCAGCTGTGAAGTGAAAATTGACATAAGTGAAAATTTACAGTAGACAGCAGGAATATCAAGTGAAAATAGAGAGAAAAAGTGCATTATTTAAAAATGCTGGATCATGCTGTTGGATCATGACTTTGTCAACTGGAGAGCTCCACGTCCCTAAGCATCAGCTTTAGCTGAAAAGTTGAATATTGCTGTTGGCTCAACTAAACAAAGCAAAACAAAAAAAAACTGGACAAATATTAGTTATTAAATCACAATATCTGGCACTCATGTGAAAGAGTTCGCATCAACAATTCATTGCTGGCCCGGAACCAAATGTCCCGCTTGCTTGGCTCTGAGAGGGACCTATTTAAATACACAAATGGTGAAGGTTCGCACACTTCGTAATATTTTGTTGTGAACTTTTTACTTTTTGTAACAGTTGAGAGCACATTGGCCACGGAGTCAAAAGATCGAGACTTGAGCTCCGTACTAGGAGCCTACATTCCAAATTCAAGTTAACACATTGATGTGGAATTAAGAAATTAATGCTTTTTCTAGAGCTATTGTCCATCAAATGAGGCATAATCAACTGATTCAGGTGACTGGATGCCAATTAGAAGTTGAATTTTCCTATTCAAATGAGATCTTGCCATTGTTTCTCTCCCAAACAATTCCACCATCATCAGATTAGCTGGTCATTCAGGTTGGGACCTTTGTGAGTTGACACTGTGTTGCTGGAAAAGCACAGCAGGTCAGGCAGCATCTGAGGAGCAGGAGAATCAACATTTTGGCCCTTCATCAGGAGAAGATAGTTCGAATCAAGTACAAATTGTTCTTTCTTAGGGTCATAGAGTCACACAGCATGGAAACAGACCCTTCGATCCAACTCACCCATGCCAACCAGATATCCAGATCTGACCCAGTCCCATTTGCCAGCATTTGGCTCATGCCCTTCTAAACCCTTCGTATTCACATACCCATCAAGAGGCCTTTTAAATGTTTTTTCTGCACAATCTACAACTTTACATGCAACACATTGGAACTGAATCTGTTATTATAAATAAAATCTTAAATACTTCCACGCGAGGAGACAGTATTGCTGACTCGAAAGCAAGAATACCGCCAGTTGTAAGAGTTTTGGCACTTAATGATAAATCGCTCTGTATTGATTACAGGAGTAAGTGAGGACTGCAGATGGAGAAATCAGAGTTGATAAAGCATGGGCACTGGAAAAACCACAGGTCAGGTAGCATCCGAGGAGCAGGAGTGTCAACGCTTCAGGCAGGACCTTTCTTCAGGACTGAAGGAGGGTCCTGCCCAAAATGTCAACTCTCCTGCTCCTCGGATGCTACCTGACCTGCTGTGCTTTTCCTGTGCTATGCTTTATCAACTCTGTATTGATAACACCTGAACCACCTAAATATGAGGAGAGCTATTATCATAATTAACTGTGATTGTATTAATGACTAACTCAGAACAGGGTACTGTACCTTATATTGCAAGTGAAATTTCTAAGTCAATATTAGTAAGCAGTATTCAGCATTATCTCATGACTGGTAAGAGACAGATCTGATAGGAAGCTTTGCTTGATTGATATCTGGATCTCTAAGCTCTTCCATCAATCACATAATATTTACTTAAACAAGATAAATGAAGTTATAAGTGCTTGTGGTTTCCACTATCAAAACTTTAAAGTGTCTGAATAACTGATACTTTGATTGGTCTATAACGAAAAGAGTTTTTTTTTAGTAAAGGTGTATTTTATGAATGAATAACTGTATTTTTTAAATTTACACATCTTATCATCACTATGGGTGCATTGGTTCCATACAGTGGATAAATGGGCAACGGAGGGTGCAAAATGAAGGAGGTAGAAGGTATAGTTAATCTGGACATGATGGGATGGTAGAGAATAGAAGTAAGAACTTCATTTTCAAACGATTCCCTCATCCACAGTAAGATTTTGAGGTGCGGCAAGTCACAACTCCTTTAAAAGCTATTCCGGTTCCATGGAATTTATAGAGGAATAGGAGATGTGTAACACTAATGGAGCCTGCCAAGTTGGGAGTTGGGCTCACAACCTGTATTAGCCCACACTCTCAAAGAGCATTGTTAAAAATCAGGAACTCAGGGAAAGGGGTTTGGGAATCTTGAAATTGTGTCTTGGCTGTCATTTTTACACTCCTCAACTGCATGAAAATACTACTGAGTCCTCCCAGAGTCCCAGAAAGGTGTTTGTTGTTGGTAACAGTTATAAACAGTCATGCTGCAAACTGTCTGTTTATTTGTTAAGATGAAAGGGGGGTTCGGAACAAAAAATAGCTAATTAGCAAATCTAAAGATGCACAGGTTAGGTGTGTTAGCCATGCTAAATTGCCCATAGTGTCCAGGGATGTGCAGGCTGGGTGGGTTAGCCATGGGAAGTGCAGGGCTATGGGATGGGATGAGTCTGGGTGAGCTGCTCTTCGGAGGGTTGTTGAGGACTTGGCGGGCCGAATGGCCTCCTTCCACATTGTAGATTCTATTTCTAACCGGATGCATAGTGGCATACCGGACTACAGCACAGAAAAATGCCCTTCAGCCATCAAGTCTGTGCCAGTCAAAAGCAACCACTTAACTATTTTGGTCCCATTTTCCAACAATTGGCATATAGCCTTGAATGCCTTGGCACCACCAGTATATATATCTTTAATATTTCTTAACCGTTCTGGGAGTTTCTGTATCTACCACCCTTACAGGAAATGAGTTCCAGATTCCCACCACCCTCTGAATGAAAATCATTTTCCTCAGATTCCCTCTAAACCTCCTGCACCTTTTTTTTTTAATTTTATACCCCTTTGTCTTTGATCCCTCCATCAAGGAGAAATGTTTATTCCTGTCTACTCAGTCTATGCCCCTCATAATTTTATGCATCTCAAATGCAAGGTTAATATGTTTCCCATTGCCATGGGAATGGGGTAAATGAATAAATTTCTGAGATCAGGTTAAAGGTTTCCCCTACAAATAATCATTACAGACAGTAAGCAATTTGTTTACACCAGGAGATGGAGATAGCCAGCAAATGTTGTTGTGTGGCATAAAGTGTTCACAAAAATAAGTGTTTACAAAAATAAGTGTTTAATCTCTAATATTTTAGTAATTTGGTACAGTACACAATGTAACAGCTGAAATCTTGATGTGTCATTTTTTCAGCTACTAACTGGCTAAGTGGTTAGCACTGTTACCTCACAGCACCAGGGTCCCAGGTTCGATTCCAGCCTCGGATGACTGTCCCAGTGTCTGCGTGGGTTTCCTGCGGATGCTCCAGTTTCCCCCCACAGTCCAAAGATGTGCAGGTCAGGTGAACTGGCCATGCTAAATTGCCCATAATGTCAGGTGCATTAGTCAGAGGGAAACGGGTCTGGGGGTTACTCTTTGGAGGGTCAGTGTGGACTGGTTGGGCCAAAGGGCTTGTTTCCACACTGTAGGGAATCTAATCTAATCTAACAGAAGTACAAATTTCTTTTTAAAATTTGCCGGTCTCTCCAGGGCTTGTATCGAGTTTATATGCAAACTTTCTAAGGTAAGTCTTCCAGTATGGATCTTTGCTTGAGGAAACATCGATAACAGTGTCAGATGTGAAGGTCAGTGCTAGTTTCAGGGCACCCTCCCACGTTTCAATGATTGGAAGGGCAGAAGTGTTGTGAATCAGATGGTGAGACCGCCAAGCTCAATTCTCTGATCTGTATTCCCTTCAAATGAGCCACCGAATCTGCCGTGTTACTTCCTTCCAGCTATCTCACTGTGGTGTGAACTTGAACCTGCTAAAACGGAGGGTGAATTGATTGACAATTTACATTTTGATTGTAAAAAACCACCTTCTGTCTAAGCTCAGTTAGGCCTGGGTTTAGAATGTGGTCCATTATAATTAAGGGGTCATTTCTGTTCCCCAACAACAGGACTTATACAATTAATGTTAGGGTCTTGGGTAGTGTTGTAGAACAGAGGGACCTAGGGGTTCAGGTACATAATGCTTTGAAGTTTACATCACATATAGACAGGGTGGTTAAAAAAAAGGTATTTAGCAGGTTTGCTCAGTCGTTTGTAAGGGCCAAGAGCAGGCAGGTAGGACAAGTTTAGTTTGGGATTATGTTTGGCATAGGCTGGTTGGACCAAAGGATCTGTTTCCATGTTGTATGACTCTATGTTGTGGGTGCTGCCACGTGTATCTTCAAAGAATGTTTTTTTTCCAAAAGTGGGTGAGCGACTGAGCGAGAGAAAAAGAGTGAAAGGGGGGGAAAGACAGAAAGAGAGAGAGAGAAAGAGCAAGCAAGAACGAGAAGGTAAAAACAATGCTGGAAATCAGATTCTGGATTAGTGGTGCTGGAAGAGCACAGCAGTTCAGGCAGCATCAGAGGAGCAGTTAAATCGACGTTTCGGGCAAAACCTTATTGCGAATCCTCTTGCAAGGATGCCTGCCTTAAAGAAGTTTTCCTCCTCTCTCTACAAGAATCTCAGGGAGTCCCTCTCCCACTGCAACTCTATGCTACTTTCTCCCCATCCCCACCCTCCTCTAGCTTATCTCTCCACGCTTCAGGCTCTCTGCCTTTATTCCTGATGAAGGGCTTTTGCCCGAAACGTCAATTTTACTGCTGCTCGGATGCTATCTGAACTGCTGTGCTCTTCCAGCACCACTAATCCAAAGAACGAGAAGGTAGCCACCTTCAGCTAAAGCCAAGAGTCTTGTTGAGGAAATAAGATGTAGTTTATTACATCTGTGCAACAATTTTCAGCTTGTAAGATTTGGCTCTACTTTTCTACAAAAGGCTGTTGGGAGAGAAAACAGCCTTCAGTCTATCCTACTTTACTCTCATACCAATCATCACAGTGGGTGGTGCTTGTTACATACAATCAACTATTAACCCTTTCAGATCCCACAACAACTCCATCTTCAAGAGAAGCAGAAGGATTGATAAGATTGTCATTTCAGCAGTTGTGTTTCCCAGCCGAGTCACTCGCAGTGACTATTTCCAGATTTGTAGTTATAAGTGTGTCTATGTTACTTGCATGCGAACGTGACTATAATACCGATCTGCAGATGTACACAAAAACAAGCTCCCAAAAGAGAAATAAAGATCTCAAAAGCTTTAAAGTGATTGCCAGTACATACAGCCAATGGAGTCTGCATTTACTGTTTCTTTTCCCCTTTCCAATGTCAAACCAAGAAAAAGTCCTCATAGCAACATAGATGTGTTGTTGCTGGCAGAATTCCTCAGTAGTAGCACAGCAGTTACCTAAAAGCCAGAATTCTGCACACAACTGAAAACGCAGCTGCATTAAACCACGGATAAGTCATACGGAACAAGCTGGTGTGGGTCAGATTATGCTGAGTAAGGATAACCTTAAGGACACTTTGTAGACAAATACTTCTTAAAAGGTTCAGTTCGTCAGTTGAAGAATTGAGGTGCTGAGGGCTTGAATCTGTACATTTTCAAGTGGCACTACTTAACATTCTCCCTTTGCCTCACACTGATAATCTAACAGCTATTTAACTGCGATTCCAGTCTAGCTAACTGATGAGGGCCAAATACCCTGAAAAGGACCTGAGACTATTTGCCTTGGCTGTCCCTGTACGAGTTTGGAATACATAATCCAGAAGTCGTTCACACCAACCATGACTTTTCATTTAGTAGAATCCTTAAAAATCACAGGCTGGGAGCACACAGTTTCCTGATATCTACTGCCAGCCATACAAAGTGAAACATGATTAGTTCAGTCTGTGATGAACTGCAGTGTTTATTTATAAAAGGTTTTCCGTAACGTGATGAAGGATAACAGAGGTTCAATTATTTGATCCCAGAAATATTACCTCACACTGGCTCATAGCACAAGAAGCAGACAGTATACAAATTTCCCACAAAATGCCAGCCACGTGTTCAAAGTGTTTGGTAAGTAACAAATTATCCTGGGAATTATGACCTTTCAAAGGGCCCTGTCCAATCACAAAAGTTGAAATTATAGTGGGGGGGTAAAATGTTGTCACACAATGAAGACATGCAGACAGCACAGTTTTGATTCAATACTGAACATTTTTGTTCAGGAGTGGAGAAAGGTGGTCCTCATTGTGACTAACAACAACTGCCCACTTGCATGTGACGTATCCACTTCCTTGGCATCTGTTCTGGCAAATTCTCACTGCAGACCCCACTCCTTCCATGATCCAAAATAAACTGGTACGCACATTAAATGGACAAGTTGCCAACCCTCTTGCAGATACCATTTGAAGCACTTTGCTCACCTTCCCTTTTCCATGGTTCCCCAGATGTGCCACACTTTCCAGGAACGTGAGGACAGATGTGGAACTGCAAAACAAATGCTCAAATTTCCACCTGAGCAGCTCCGATAGAGGCCACCAGCACAATAGGGTGGATAGACAGATCGCCAAACAGCCATCTCCACCAAGTCTACCTTCACGTCAAAAAGCATGGACAACGGCCATTACCTCTGACACACTGTGGTCAGAAATCAAAGCGCAAAGCCCTTTACTTCATGAAGGCAGTGAGGATGATATGGAGAGTGATACAATTCCTGCATGAAAGCCTTTTTTAAAATCGAGAGGTCTTTTTTACTTCTGAGAATCATACTCATTTTTATCTCACTATTGCTTCCTTTTTACAACAGAATGTCACCTCCAAATGTATCCATCTTACTTCGTCGGTGGTGAGGTTCACTTTGACATGTGTAAGGCATCCCCTGCACTGGTTTCATGAGTGTGTTTGACCAGGCGAGTTTGCACACAAGTTTGAACTATCTCACCATACATACAGTCCAGACCCAACAGGGCTCTTGTAGTACAATGGTAATTCCTTACCTCTGAGCTAGGAGGCCCAGATTCAAGACCCACCTATTCCAGAAGTGACCTAGACCATCCCTGGACAGATTGGTCAGGAAAATACCCACAGACCAGATCCCAGAATATATGAGGATGTTCCAGTTAGTGCAGCAATTCCCTTTGGAATACTGACGGACACATCCGTTTGATTATGCTGTTCATTCTTGGTGGTTTGAATATAAAAACACAGCATGATCTGATTTAAATCACAGCTACCATCAATTACTCATTTGGTGGATAGACTGGGGAAAACATGATGTCAGAACTTACACTTCAATGGAAAGAGCTGACCCTGAGCCAGATGTTGCTTTCAGATCGGTGGAATGGTGGTGACTCTGTTTGGTGGTCATTTCCCTGTGAAGGGAACACAGCAAAGACAGATTCCTCTAATCCACCCAGGCTCATATCCCCATGGAGGAATGAGTGGCTGAAAAACCTCAGGAATTACAGAACTATTGTGTTCAATCCCTCACAGAGATTCCTCTTCCTTACTGTGTTAACGCAGTGTGTTCAGACCTGCTGAAGGTACATGCCTTCTCACCTCTGCTACCCAAGCAGCAGATACCTCCAGGCACTGGAGCAGTGTCCCCTGTTCTGCCTGCGCAAGATCCTGTAAATCCACTGGGAAGACAGACACACCAACACCAGCATCCTCCACCAGGCCAACATCGAGGCACCGAACCCTTGATCGGCTGCTGTGGGCTGGGCATGTCTTCCGCTTGACCAGCAAGAGACTCCCCAAGCAGGTGCTCTACTCCCAGCTCCGAAAGGGCAAGCCAACCCCTAGTGGACAGAGGAAGTGCTTCAGTGATACTCTCAAGGTCTCACTGATGAAGTGCAGCATTCCCACAGTCACCTGGGAATCACTGACCCAAGACTGTCCAAAGTGCAGGAGGAGTATCCAGGAAGGTGTCGAGCACCTTGAGACTTGCTGTCAGGAAAAAAATGCAGAAGCCAGGCGAAAACAGCATTAGGAGCACGTTGCTATGCCAGCGCACCACCTACCCCTTCCTGGGTAACAGTTTGAGGAAACCGCATTGGTCTGTACAGCCACCTACAGACTCACCCTGAGAATGGCACAGTGTCATCCCTATTTGCGAGCGACCTCCAATGACGCTGATGACAGTACCATATCCAAGCAAAAGGACAATCTCAGTTATCACATCAGGTCTGGGCCTTTACCAGAAGCCTGTGAATCTTACCAGTTGTCTCTGCATTTGAACAGCGCCCGCTGCCACAGGTCTTGGAGGGTTCCAATGGAAAGACTCCGGAGGTCAAACACCAGGGACATGAAGAGATCTGCAGACTGAATAAATGAAAAGGAGTTTGAATTTAAAGTCTGAATTTACTTCACACTTTTCTAACATGGCCAGTGTGATTTTACTGTTAAAATGTAAGAGTATTAGGCAGAAGTTAATAACAATCAAAATAAATTGCCTGCAGAGTTTAACTTGGAAAATCATTAACTACTGGACTGAGCAAGTTGGCACAAAGTTTAAAAATGTTCCTCACCAACTATACAGACCAGATCCTAGAATTATCGCACTGTATGAAGATGTTCCCAGTTAGTGTAGTGATTCCCTTTGGAATATCAATGTACACATTAACTCATGTACTGCTCATTATTAATTCTTGGTGGTTTGGATATTAAACACCACATGCTTGAATTTAAATGCAGCTACCATCATTTACTGATTTTGTAAATACACCGGGAAAGAAGTTAAACCTTGTTGTGGATGATTCACTCAATGTTGTATAAAAGAAATTACCAGGTAGTGCAGAAAATCCTTCACAAAATTAAACTTTAATCTTGCAAAATCAAAGTTGTGGGAGCCAGCAAAATGTCTTCCTTTACTCCCCATAAGCTCTTTTTTCTTTTGCAGTTTATACAGATGTTGTTCCCGCGCTTATCGGATAACATGAGCATAACCAATCATGCTGGTTTGCTTTGTCTATCTAAACTAATCATCGTCTGCCACACTGGTTCCCTACATTACACTTAACCTATTACATTACCCCACCATCATCTTCAGCATTAGCTCATTTACCAATGATTTAACTAACCTATTACAATGCACTACAATTATCTGTTACTGGAGCCCTGTAACATGATCTTGGGCATGCATTGCAACACTAAGTTAACTATGTAACTGTCAGAATAACTTCCATATATTGGAGTAGTTGGCAGGATTCAAACCTGCGCGGGGCAACCCTTCCATTACCTCAGCAAAAATGGGAGAAAAGGCAGTGGAACACCACCCATCCACACTGCCTGTATTACTGCCCCTCACTCCGCCCCCCAACTCCTCACTCTGCCCAACCCCAACTCAATCCCCCCCAGTTCATTCTGCCCCCTCCCCCAGCTCCTGCCTGCCTGCACTCCATGCCCTTCCACTTAACATTGGTGCTTGGAGGCTCTAAAATGATTGACCCACTTCTTCCACTGAGGGTCAGAAATCATAACACATGACCCAGAGCAGACAGGGAATTGCACACTGGCTTTGAGGGAACTTCGCCCTGGCTGCATTGTTGATGCAGGATCCATCAAAACAGAACGCAGTATACTAAAGCTCACAGGCAGCAGAGCAATGGTTTGTCCCAGAGAGCCTTTCCACTGTCACATTCCAGTCAATCATATGTGAAAGATCCCAAAAGCCATTTTGACAACTATTGAGGGAAGGTGAGTGTGTATCCAATGAGTGAAGGAGGGTGGCAAGTGGGTGAGGCAGTACAGAATGAGATGTGTGTAAGTGTGTGACAGAATAGGGTGGATCAGGAAGTCAGTGAGGGTAGGGCCAGGTCCCCAGGGACTGTTGTGCTGTCAATGGAGGCATGTTGGTTGAGGTTCCAAGTCTTGGGTGGCTAGGTGTCTGGGGGGAGTAGTAGTCAGGGGTGAGTTGGGGATAGTTAGTTTTATAGTTAGCCAGGAGTAAGAGCAGTTCAAATCTTTTGAGTGTTTCCTGCACGAATGTTAGGTTGAAGTTGATAACTACCAAAATAAATTGCCTGTAGATGGTTATGGACCAGACCAAACCCCATCGAAATACATTAAGATAGGGTCTAGGCTAACTTTTTCTTATTTTAAAGGTAAATGCCAGGCATTATGTTCTAGATGCCTTAGATTGGTTAGATTACCAGATTTGAAGCACACATATTTTATTCATAGTTCAAATACATCAAAAGAGAAAAGGAATTGGAATTAACTTAATTCTACTGGAAAACTTAACAGAAAAATAGGTAAAAACAAGGACTGCAGATGCTGGAAACAAGAGTCTGGAGTAGAGTGTTGCTGGAAAAGCACAGGTCAGGCAGCATCCGAGGATCAGGAAAATTGACGTTTCGGGCAAAAGCCCATTCCTGATGAAGGGCTTTTGCCCGAAACATCAATTTTCCTGCTCCTCGGATGGCTGCCTCACCTGCTGTGCTTTTCCAGCACCACTCTAATCTGAACAGAATAATAGATTATTTAACTACTAAAGGGAGCGAGCGCGAGAGAGCAAAAGTGAGAGCGATCACTGGACCAGGCAAGTTGGCACAAACTTTAAATACTCCTCACTAATTATACAGACTAATGTGAGAATTATCACACTATACAGAGATGTTCCAGTTAGTGCAGGGATTCCCTTTGTAACGCTGATGCACACAGTTACTCAATTTGATCAAGTTAATCGTCATAATTTCCTATTATCTGCATGATATTTTAATCCACACTAATAAATCAAAACAAGAGGATTACGTTAACTCCAACACACTTCGGTAATCTCTTACATTCACTGCGAGACACAGCGTGGGAAGTTTAAATAAATATTTTTACTCTTATTTATAGGGTCACACAGAAGTCACATCATGGAAACACGATTCTGGGATGGGATTTTCCCCTCTTGGGAAAATGATGGGAAGAGCAAACTCCAGAATTAAAGTCCTGGAACTCCCTCCCCAGTCGTGCTGTGGGTATATCTACACTACAATGGGCTGCTGCAGTTAAAGAAGGTGGGTTAACCCCAGCAAGGAACATTATGCCTGACCAGTTTCACATTCCCAAAAGGAATTCTTTTCAGAAGTTGGGACCACCTAAGATCATCATGTCTGGTTTTTCACTTGTTTTATGCAGGAGGTTGCAATAAATTCACTAAATTCATTCCAGTTTGGTCATTTCATTATGGTTTCTTTTCTCACTATAATTTATCATAAAAGCCATCTACAAAAGTATCGTCAACGTTTCCAGGTCTGGAATACAATACAAATATTAAGGGACGGGACAGTGGAGATATTCTCTTCAGTTATATTTGCTGTTATTAGTTTTAATAATAGAACATCTGTTTGTTCTGCGATCTGTACAGCACAAAGAGGGTTAGCTCAGACGGTTAGATGGCTCATGTGTGATTCAACAGTGCAGGTTCAATTCTTGCTCAAACCGTAGTAAACTAGGGTCTTGTGGAGAGAAAAATCATAGAATCTCTACAGTGCAAAAAAAAAAGCCATTTCACCCAAGTCCACTCCCACCCAGGGCCAAGCCCCACCCTATGTAACTCTACATTTCCCATCCATCTAGCCTGCACATCCCTGGACACTATGAGGCAATTTAGCATGGCAAATCCATCTTTGACTGTGGGAGAAAACCACGTTGACATGGGGAGAACATACAAACTCTAGTCACCCGAGGCTGGAATCGAACTTGGGTCCCTGGAGCTGTGAGGCTAACCACTGTGCTGCAGGAAAAAAGGCAAACTAATATTAGCAAAAACTGCCAAGGGAAACATTTTAGGATGAAGATTGAGTAGACAAGGGACAACACTTGTGAAATGAGAAAGAATGTTTAAAGGGACTGGAATTCTTCATTGTATTCAAACACTACCATCAGTAAACCTCCTTTAGGACACCATTTTGATCATTCAGGACGGGAATGAAACCAGATAAGATCTCCTTGTGAATGACAATACACTACAAAACATCCTAAATTACCTCAAAAATCAGTAGTCATCAAATCAGCAATAGCTAACTCTCCGTGAAAAACGCAAACCAAATGGAAAAAGATGCATTGAAAACCTGAGCAGGAGGAGGCCATTCAGCCCTTCCAGCCTGTACTGCTATTCAGTATGATCATGGCGGATTGTCCAACTCAGTACCCTGCTCCTGCTTTCTCCCCATACCCTTTACTCCTATATCTAACTACTCCTTGAAAATAATCTAAACTTTGGCCTCAACCACTTTGTGGCAGAGAATTCCATGGGTTCACCACTCTCTGACTAAAGTGATTTCTCCTTACGATTAGAAAAGATTCCCTAGAGTATGGAAACAGGCCCCTTGGCCCATCAAGTCCACACCAGCCCTCCGAAGAGCAACCCACTCAGACCCAATCCCCTACATTTACCCCTGACTAATGCACCTAACACTACGGGTAATTTAGAATGGCCAATTCACCTGACCTGCACATCTTTGGACTGTGGGAGGAAACCAGAGCACCTGGAGGAAACCCACACAGACATGGGGAGAATGTGCAAACTCCAAATAGACAGTGTGGGAATTGAACCCAGGCCCCTGGTGCTGAGAGGCAGCAGTGCTAACCACTGAGCCACCCCCAAAATCTCAGTCCTCGATGGCCTACCACGTTTCCTACAGACTGTGACCTCTGGTTCTGGAAGTTTTGATTAAACATGTAAAATAAAGTGATGCGTTTGGACACAGTTCTTTTTATGGTTGTGATTATTTAAAACATGGGTCATTAAGCACCTGTATTTAACACTGATGGAAACTTGGCATTAACTGCAGGAAACAAATGAATAGCACAGCTCATTACTCAGACAGTCATGTATGGAGCGGAATTAATAAAATGGGAACGATCACCTTCCTGTGTTGTCTATGTTAAGATTGAAGCCTGACTGAGAGCCACACTGGAAATGTTTGCAGGCAGATTCAAAAAAGACTAAATCAAATTGCCAAATATGTGAACTTGGTGATTCATTTCATTCACCTACCTTCAATACAGAAAACCCAGGGAAGTTTGAAAGGGATCAGTCACTGGCCCACCATATATTTGAAAATAATGTGGCATGTCTAGGGCTGATTAGGCCACAAAAAGCAGAGGGATAACCAAAATACCTTCAGGCATAAATATTCCCCATTATCACAGACACTGAAGGGTTTTAATTGAATACACCCTATTAACAGACAGTTCTTTAATTGCAGTCTGCATTTGGGTATCTGAATTCAGCCTGCGGCATCTAAAACAGACAACTCAGTGCAAAAAAATCACAGATCCTCATATTGCACTTTGCACAGAACTCCCTTTTGGTAGAACTCAATCTGTTGACTTCAAAGTCAAAGAAAAGTGAGAATGATCTGTAATCGATATTGTGCATTACAGCTGTATAAGCCTTTAGTTGGGCCACATTTGGAATACTGCATGCAGTTCTGATCGCCTCATAAGGATGTGGATGCTTTGGAGAGGGTGCAGAGAAGATTTACCAAGATGTTGTCGGATCTGGAGGGTTTTAGTCACGAGGAGAGGTTGGATAAACTCAGATTGCTTTTACTAGAAAGATGGGGGCTGAGGGACGACCTGATGGAGGTCTACAAAAATTTAAGAGGCATAGATAAGGTGGATAGGCAGAGACTTTTTCCCAGGGTGGAAAAGTCAACTACAAGAGAGCACAGGTTCAAGGTGACGGCAGAATGTTTGGGGGAGGGGGGGAGCAGGGAAAAGTTTTCACACAGCGGGTGGTGGGTGTCTTGAATGCACTGCCAATGGAAGCAGTCATGTTAGCAACATTTGTTGCGCAGCTTGACAGACAAATGAATGGTGGCGAGCAGAAGGATAGGAACCATATATGGGCAGTAAGTCTAAATATGGATTAAGAATCGGTAGAGGTTTGGTGGGCTAATGGGTCTGTCCCTGTGCTATATTGTATTTTACATAATCCTCAAACCAGTAGTCACAAAGTGATGTCTTGAATGTCTGTTGTAGAATAATTCAGTTATAATCCAGCTTCACTTTTAGTGTTTGTTAAGAATCTAAAAGAATCTCAGATCACGCAGTCTCTCTGTGCCATGAAACTTACATACTTCACTCTGAATTGGTAGTGATCCCACATTTGTAACAGAAGGACAGATTATCTACACAATTATATTCGAGACATCTATACTGCTGAGGAAGAAATAGAAATAAAATTCATGCACCATCATGTTTTATACTGGCACCTGGGAGGTTTAAACCAGAAAAATGGCTGCAAATTTTCTTTAAAGAAAATCTGGCTTTCAGAACTACTGTGGGCTCCTTGGTGTCACATTATTAAGATATTAATGGTTTACTGTTCATGTTACTAAAAGAGAAGTCAGCATTAATATGAATGATCACCACTCTGCGAAAGTAAGAAAACTTTGCAGATTTCAATGACTTCTAAAAATGTCAGAATGTGGAGGTGCCAGTATTGGACTGGGGTGGACAAAGTTTAAAATCACACAACACCAGGTTATAGTTCAACAGGTTTATTTGGAAGCACTAGCTTTCGGATGAAGGAGTAAGCACTCTGAAAACTAATGCTTCCAAATAAACCTGTTGAACTATAACCTGGTGTTGTGTGATGTTTAACTTTCTAAAAATGTGTTTCTTCCACTTTCTCAGTAAGTCTACAACCAGCCACATTTGGCTGCTTCATATGTTGCCCAGCAAAATCAGCAAGTCCCAGTTTTAACTGGCGCTGTGTACACATTTTAATTTAATTGCTTCCCTGCAGTTTTAGCACTTCATCTCATGCCAGGAAATGCCAGTAAATGCATCATGTTAGATTCCTTGCTTTCATTAGTGGGACGGTCTCACTTATTTTTCTAATTCTCCTGTTCTCGTTCACAGTTTGTGCCACCAAATTGAGAATAATAGGGCAAGTTGATTCAGGCTGTCATAATCCTTTCGTGCTCACAGGTCGGGACAAATATTCCATCTTTCAGGCAATGTCCCAAGTTTGGCACTGGGATCCCACAGCTTTCAAAAAATTTTTTTTTCTCAAAAATGTCAAATTGTGATATACAGTTCTTAACAATCATTGCCATCTTTGGAAAGAAATGAAAAAGAAGTTAACTTGCTATCAAGGGCGCCTTCAGAAAGATTGCTTGATTTAACAAGGCTATTTACAATGAATGACTCGATCATTTGTAAGAAACCATTCACAAGTTGCAGCCTAAATATACCCTAAGTCTATGCATCTAGATCCCTATAGCTAATAAAAAGGTGCCTTGTAAATACCTCGATATTACTTCAATTTAAACCAGCAACCAGAGCTGCCTTCGCATCCTGTGGAGACAGGACTTTTTTTTTTAATCCCAGTCTAAGCACGTTATTTAAGTTTGAGCTATCAGAACCAAAGGAGAATTTATTGCCTTTAAAAATGCTTCAGCTTATTTATGATTAGACAACTGACACCATCTCTTCCCCCCACCCCCCACCCTACCCCACACTATCTTCCAGTGAAGAGAGGGTTTATTGAGAAAATTGTGTAAATCATCTTTCAAAAATAAAATGGTAAGAAATATACACAGATTCACAAATCAACAATCTGGTAATGCTCAATTTGGGAATGTTCAATTTGGTTTAATTATTGGAACATGGACTGAAATGCAATAAAAATATAAAGGAGGATGGGGTTGTATAAAGTGGGAACATCAGTTTTAAATTTCAGATCCCACCACAGCAACTGGTCGAATTTAAATTCAATTAATCAATCACCATTTTAAAGTTAGTTTCAGTAAAGCTGACCATGGAACTATAGATTGCTGTAAAAACCTATCATGTTCACTAGAGTCTTCAAGTCATACAGCATGGAAACAGACCCTTCGATCCAATTTGTCAAAGTCGACCAAGTTTTCCAAACTAAACTAGCCCCAACTGCCTGCATTTAGCTCATATACCTCTAAACCTTTACTATTCATGTACCTGTCCAAATGTCTTTTAAATGTTGCAACTATATGTTGTATCTACCACTTCCTCTGGCAGTGCATTTCACATATGCACAACCCTCAATGACATTCCTTTCAGGAAGGAAATCTGCCATTCTTACCTGGTCTGGCCCACATGTGACTCCAGACCCACAACGCTTAAGAAAGCTACAAAAATGGGGATTTAAGGAGTCCCCATCCATGAATAATAAAAAGCTAGAACCAGGTTCAGCAGGTAATAGAGAAGGAGACTGGAATATTTGCCTTCATTTCAAAGGGAATGGAGTGTAATAGGAGGGAGGTTTTGCTAAACCAATACAAGACACCAATCAGACCTCAGCTCGAATACTGTGAACAGATGTGGGGCCCCTTATCTATACTGGCATTGAAGGCAGTCCAGAGAAAGTTCACTAGGCTGAACCCACATATGGAGGGACTACCATATGGGGGAAGAGGTTGAATAGATTAGACCTCTACTTATTGGAATTTAGAACAGAGAGAGGAAATCTTACTCAAACATACAATCTGACAACTCAACAGGGCCAATACAGGGAGATGGTTTCCCCTTGTGGGAGAGTTTAAAATCAGAAGGCATAATCTCAGAATAAGGAGTCACACATTTAAGACAGAGATGAGGAGGAATGTCTTCTCTCAGAGGAGAGTGAATCTGTGGAATTCCTTACCGCAGAGGGGTGCCGAGGCTAGGTCATTAGCTTTTTTCATCGCTTAAATAGATTTTTTAAAATCAGTAAAGGAATCAATAGTTATGGGGGGAAAAGGCAGGAAAATGGAGTTTAGGATTATCAGATCAGCTGCGATTGCATCGAATGATGGAATAGGCTTGATGGGATGTGCAATCTCCTTCCGTTCCTACATCTTTAACCTCCTGAAATGACCCAAACAGCCATTCAGCTCAATGGCAACAAAAAACTGGTCTTGCCATGGAGCTCGCACATTCCATGAAAAAAATAAATAAACACAAGACCATCCTTCGATATTTGAAGAGAATCAAAACATGATACCAGCGAGCTAACCAGCTGACCCAGTTGTGACTTTGGGAAGGTTCCAAATGGAATAACATTCACCATCATAGGGAGTGTGCAGTCATTGGACACAATTCTCTGTGTCTTATATAATATTTAGCTCAAACCGGATAGTCAGTCTAAGATTAGAAATGGGAATCGAATACAGATGACCAAAGGCTCTTTGTTTATTAGGGTAAGGTTTGAAAGAATGGAACAGAGAAGAGATGTGTGATTTAATTTGTTTTTCAAGTTCAGATTTCAAATTAGTGGCATGTGAGTGTTAGTTTAGTTTTTCAAATAGAGTTAAATTAATTAGGCCAGTCTTTTTGGTAAACATATTTTAAACCAATCTGTGTCAAGGAACAGGTAACTACAATGATCCCTGAATGTAAATGGTCATTTATTGATACTGTGATGGTTTACAAGAGAGGGAAAGCTTTAAGTCATTAACAGTAGCAGAAACTAGAATAAGCAAGTTTTTTTTTTTAAAAAGTCATTAAAATGTTTTTGGGTATAGTTTGAAGGAAACCTGACTGGGCCCAGACACAATTACAGTCTCTCCTGAAAAGCAAAGGAAATAAGTTACCTCAGTAAAGAATGTGGTTTGTGAAACTTCCAGGTCAGGAGTGTTGGTTAGAATTAAAAGACTGAGAAAGACTACGCTCACATTTGTGTGAATATCCTTGGGACAGTACTTCTCAGCTCACAGGACAAAAACTGAGAAGTAGTTAAGTCAAGCTATAAAACAGACATGATAGGAGGCTTCTCTGGATTTTGATCAACTGCAAAGTGATGGCATTAAACGATAGAAAATAATTTATCTTGAAACCTTTTCAAACAGTACTCTATTTAGATAGCTTGGTTTGTTTTTCTTCTGGTTTATTGTTAAAACCAAATCTGTAGCTTGTCATACTTAAGTTTCAGTGAAATTAAATTAAGATTAAAAAAATGATCTATCATGCCTGATTTAACTCTGGGATCTGACTTGTCCAGTAGTAACAACAATTAGGATCTTAACAGGAGTTACAGTGGGGAGACCTTGGATGTGTGGGTTTTGCTGAGCACAGTGAATCTGCAGACTTTATTTCCACAGCATGTACAAACATTTCTCCCCAGATTTACTGCTCTTACATCAGCCTGCTTGACAGGGTAAGCACCCTGTAAAGTGAGGCAGTCTGTATCAAACTAGGGGCAGAACCATTGGTTAGGGAGGCGGGGGATTGTTGAGTAAAGTTTCTACCCAAACTTTCTGAAATATCTGCTTCTCACTCTATCCAAACGCACCGTCATTTGGAGGAGGAAGACTTTGAAAACTACTGCCGAAGTCCTGGATCGTCTGCAAGAATTTCCTGAGTTTCTACCTTAAATTTAGTGGGGAAAAAAGTGCAGCGTCAGAGAAATAATTATTTTAAAAGATACCACAAATCAGTGAAAACCCCGTGTGGTAATTCAGGAACTCTGCGTTTTCATATTACATGTTTCAAATACCATTCGCAAACAGTGCAGGCATCAGTTTCTGCTTGGTTTATAAATCTTTTACAATTAGCTTGATTAATCTTTCCACTTGAAACAAAAGCACACTTTCTTATCTTGCCTCCTTTTGTTTGGTCTGATCAATATTCTAGTGCGAAGCCTCTGGAGCCTGCTCCAAATGCCTTTTAATGTATACTCAAAGCCTTACTGACACTGGGAGTTTTGTGAGAATAATTCATTATTCTCATTGAAAGCCTGAGCCCAGCCTGACACCCACAAAGGGGTGTGTGTCTTTTCAAGCTTCTCCATTGTGCTGTGTGACTTTCTGTGACTGCTTGGTTGAAGAATGGCTATTCTGCTTGCTTTACCTACTAACAACAGACCGCTGTTTTGTTTGCAACGACAAAATTGTGCCATGTCTACTGTCTAACACAGACGTTGGCAATGATATAGCGCACATCAATGCACATTCCAATGACTTCGAACACTGCCCTCTCACCTCTGCCACACAAACGCAAGTTGTCAGTCAGTGTGGAGACAAAATCTCCCTTAATAAATAATCAAAATATTTCTGTTTCCTGGCGGTTTAAACACTACTTCAAATATGGAATAATTTGAGAATTTATTTCTGCTTAAAAAAAGGGATAGAAATTGCTGCAAGTCAGCATATGCTATCAATGAAATATTAACCATTGAATCTCAGAGGCTGTGAATCTCTGCAGTCAAATACCAATGTAAAAGGAATTTGATTAATGGTGCAGTTTCTACTTTTATATTGCGTATTAGCACTTTTTTTTTCATATCACCAGAATGCAGAAATGCAACCTCTATTTTCTACAGAATTGCAACACTTAAATCAGTCAAACTTAATGCATTGAGATTTCTTTTTCTCTCATTGATAGACAATCTCTGTTAAACCTTTAAACAATATAATACAAGGGATTAGAAATGAAGACAGTACAAAACTGTCTAAAATTTAACATTCCAACCTCCCCATCGGTTTCTCTGGAATTTCTCTACTACACAAGATGGTCTTTCTGTTGCCAATCTATGCAAGTCTGATTTACACTCTAAATTTCCCTGGGCCCTTCCAATTGGTCACTGTAAGCAGAAACTCCACTTACAAGTTACGCAGGTAACTTTGCTTTCAGTCAATCCTCCAAAGATCCAGCAGCCAGTTAGGAGCTTGCACAATGAAATTCACTCCCATAATCTAAAAGTTACTGAACTCCCTTTCTCAATCTTCCCTGACAATTGAGGTGCATCTTTACCCCTGTGGCTTGCCTGGTAATATGTTTAAAAATTTACAGCTGACCATGCATACTATATTTCCACCTCCTTCCCATTTTAAGGTCTGAGCCAGTTCTGTGTCAATTTTTCCATTATAAATTCCTGAATGTACATTTCCACTGGAAACTGTCAGTGTAAAGTGATCACTCTGCAATTACAACTTCCCACCAGTGGTAGTGATAGTCAGCATCTCAGTCCCTCAACCTCCAGAGGAAACTCCAAGGCTGGGATCTTGTCAAGGTTCTAGGAGCAGGAGATGAACTGTGTCATATATGAAATGTCAATTTTCAGGACTGTGGGGTGAAAATTAGCAAGCAATGAATGTAAATGGTCTTCCCTGGTATTTGGGATTCAGCAACTTCACTGAAATCACGGCCTAGGTTCGAGTCCTGGTCAGGAAAGAGGGCTACGCAGCACAGTAGCTCAGTGGTTTGCACTGCTACTTCACGGCACCAGGGACCCGGGTTCGATTCCACCCTCGGGCGACTGTCTGTGTGGAGTTTTGCACATTCTCCCCATTTCCACATGGGTTTCTTCCAAGTGCTCTGGTTTCCTCCGACAATCCAAAGATGGCTAGGTTAGGTGGATTGGCCATGCTAAATTGCTCATAGTGTCCAGGGATATGCAGACCAGGTGGGCTAGCCATGGGAAATGCAGGGTTACAGGGTAAGGGGGCTAGGTTTAGGTGGGATACTCTTCAGTGCAACAAGGAAACAGTAGTTCAGCCACTACAGTGGCCTGTGTGGCGCTGTCCAGGGAGGTCAGGGTATGGCTGAGCGAAGGAGGGAGGTCGGGCCAGAACGACCCTCAGGATGGTTGTGAGAGACAGACGGCCGGTGCTAAATAGACAGAAAGTCAGTCAGCACAGAAGCATGATTGAGAAGAGATCAAGGGCTCAATGGTGAAATTGGGGGCAAGAGTTGAGAGTAATTAAAGGTGATAGAGGGAGATTGAGGTCAACGGTTGGCATGTCAGTGATGATGGAGTCAGCTCTGGGTAGAAAGGTTAATCAAGAGGCATGGTAGGTGGCTCAGGAATCACAGAAGGCAGAGTTAAGATAATGGATGAAGGGCTGAGGGTGATGGGAGAAGGTCAGAGACGAGGGGGTGGCGGGCGCGCACGCATGTTCAAGTGTGTTCAAGTTCAAACTCTTCCTCTCTGATGGGTGGAATGAGACCACTGGCTTGCAGGGTGTGAATTGCTGCACTTCAATATGGCAGCCAGATTTTAGCCACCAGGAAGTAAGGGAAGACTTCCTGCCCCTCCTTCTGCCCTTCGACTTTGGCTAACTACCATGTAATTGCACGTGGCAATCCCCCTGCTCGGTGGGCATCACATTCAGTGCCAATTCCTGACTCTAGGACACTTATTGCTGCAGAGAGATTCCACTGGACTTCTTTCAGGTTGTTTGTAACTCTGAACAGAACCTGACATCAGACTATTGTAAAATAATACCACAAAATGTTATTACTTGAAAAGATGGATGAAATTACGTTTGTGCGTCCTTTTTCACCACTCCATTCCCACTAATCCCACTTCACCTGAGGGTATATTTCAACTGAACACTCAGTCATGGGAGATTAAGGGGCATGCATAGTTCCTTGAAAGTGGAGTAGCAGGTAGACAGGGTGATGAAGGTGGTGTTGGGTACATTTGCCCTAATTGGTCAGTGCATTGAGTTTAGGCATTGGGTTGTCCTGTCTGGCCACAATGTGACATCGGTGAGACCATCTTTGGAATACTGCGTACAATTCTGGTTGCCAGAGGAAGGATGTTATTAAACTTGAGAGAGTACAGAAAAGATTTACAAGGATGTTGCCAGGGTTATAGGAAGAGGCTGAATAGGTTGGGGATTTTTCTCCTGGAGTGTCGGAGGCCGAGCGGTGACCTTATACAGGTTTACAAAATCATGAGGGGCATGGATAGGATATATAGCCAAGGTCTTTCTCCCAGGGCAGGGGAGTTAGAAACTAGAGGGAATGGGTTTAAGGTGATAGAAAACGGACCTGAAGGGCAATCTTTTCATACCGTGCATGTATGGAATGATCTGCCTGAGGAAGCAGTGGAGGCTGGTACAATTAGACTGTTTAAAAGGCATCTGGCTGGGTATATGAATAAGAAGGATTTGGAATGATATGGGCCAAGTGCTGGCAAGTGAGACGAGGTGAGATTGGGATATCTGGTCAGCATGGATGAGCTGAACCAAAGGATTTGTCTCCATGCTGTATGATACTATGACCGTACAGAGTAAAAGCCTTGTAACTCACTTCCTGCAAATGTCAAATCTAGTTCCAGAAACACACTCTCCAACCAACCTTGATGCTAGTGGCAACATGCAACCATGTTCTCCAATATAATACAACAGAACTTTACGTTTAGTCGGTAGGATATGGTTAATACAAAGTTACTTAACTCAAATTTGTATAGTACCAAAGAAAACAGTTTTATAGTTCTACTGATTATTTTGAATGCATTGTTTTTCAAATGCAAAACAAATTTAAATCAACAGGATAAATTTAAAGTGACTGTGGGAAAAGGGCAGGGATCAAGCATTTGGAGAAATTGCTGGATAAGCTCAGCAGATCTGGCAGGATCTGAGGAGAGAATTTCAGGTCAAGTGGCTCTTCCTTAGAGGATTCTTGTGAGGAAGGGTCACTGGACTCAAAATGTTACTTTGATTTCTCTGCACCGATGCTGCCAGACCTGTTGAGCTTCACCAGCAATTTCTGTTTAAGTTTCTGACTTCTTGTGTCCGCAGTTCTTTCAGTTTTTATTAAGCATTTGTATCAGTCTGATGGAAGCATTGCACTGCCAATTATTATTGCTTACAATATTAAAATGAATATTGAAAATTAAATGAATAGTACTTTAATTCGCTGTTTATCCCTGAGACTATTATAAAATACTATTTTCATAATATACTGGTTTGTGCTGAAAATGGGATAAGAATAGTTCGATGGCTGTTTTGGAGCAGCACTGACTCAATGAGTCAGAGGGCATTTTTCTGTGCTATAGATCTCTGACTCACTGATTTATTAAAATTTCATAAATAAGCATTTGTAACTGAGGCACCACCAATTACTGTCCACTGTACATGTGCACAATACTATAGCAATGTTTTAAATTTTAAAAACAAGTACTTTGAGTTTGTTTCTGTGAGCCTATTAAAATGGTGTCATTAGTTAATATTTGTAATTATTCTTATAAGAGATATTGCTGCTAGTGTGCATTAATGTCAACAAACTCTTTCAGATACCTGACTGCAACTTGAAAGGATAAAATCAAATGTCACATGACACCAAGTTATAGTCCAACAGGTTTATCAAAAATCAAAAGCTTTTGCAGCGCTGCGCTGAAAGCTTCCAATTTCGAATAAACCTGTTGGACTATAACCTGGTATCATGTGATTTCTGACTTTGTCCACTCCAGTTCAACAGAGACACCTCAACATCATAAAAAGGATGAATGATTCGTCATTTATATAAATGATTTGAATGTCAGCATAGGAAGTATAGTTAGTAAGAGTATTGAGTACAGGAGTTGGGAGGTCATGTTGCGGCTGTACAGGACATTGGTTAGGCCACTGTTGTGAAACTTGAAAGGGTTCAGAAAAGAGGGGTGAGGGGTGACCTTCTAGGGGTTTTATGAGGGGCATGGATAGGATAAATAGACAAAGTCTTTTCCCTGGGATCGGGGAGTCCAGAACTAGAGGGCATAGGTTTAGGGTGAGAGGGGAAAGATATAAAAAGATTGGGATGGGCTATCTGGTCGGCATGAACGGGTTGGACCGAAGGGTCTGTTTCCATGCTGTACATCTCTATGACTCTAAGACACCAAAATTGGAGGTGTAGTGGACAGCGAAGAAGGTTACCTCAGATTACAATGGGATATGGGATCTTGATCAGATGGGCCACTTGACCAAGGAGTGGCAGATGGAGTTTAATTTAGATAAATGTAAAGTGCTGCATTTTGGGAAAACAAATCAGAGCAGCACACTAAATGGTAAGGTCCTAGGAGTGTTGCTGAACAAAGAGACCTTGGAGTGTGGGTTCATAGCTCCTTGAAAGTAGAGTCACAAGTAGATAAGATGGTAAAGAATGCATTTGGTATGTTTTCCTTTATTGGTCAGAGCATTGAGTATATCAGTTGGGAGATCATGCTGCAGCTGTACAGGACATTGGTTAGGCCACTTTTGGAATATTGTGGGCAATTTTGGTCTCCTTCCTATCGGAAGGATGTTGTGAAACTTGAAAGGGTTCAGAAAAGATTTACAAGGATGCTGCCAGGGTTGGAGGATTTGAGCTATGGGGAGAGGCTGAACAGGCTGGAGCTATTTTCCCTGGAGCGTCGGAGGCCAGGGGTGACCTCATAGAGGTTTATAAAATCATGAAGGGCATGGATAGGGTAAATAGACAAGGTCTTTTCCCTGGGGTAGGGGAGTCCAGAACTAGAAGGCATAGGTTTAGGGTGCGAGGGAAAAGATATAAAAGGGCCTAAGGGGCAACTTTTTCATGCAGAGGGTGGTACGTGTATGGAATGAGCTGCCAGAGGAAGTGGTGGAGGCTGGTACCATTGCAACATTTTAAAGGCATCTGGATGGGTATATGAGTCGGAAGGGTCTGGAAAGATATGGGCCGGGTGCTGGCAGGTGGGACTAGATTGGGTTGGGATATCTGGTCGGCATGGATGGGTTGGAACAAAGGGTCTACTTCCGTGCTGTACAGCTCTATGACTCTGTGTTCTGCGCAGGACAACTATTGAAAAAAAATCCTCCAAAACAGGCAAAAAAAAAACAAAATATATGTTCTAGACCTCTAGCGCTCTTTAGGTGTGTTATAATCTTGTAAATATGGCATCATTTAAACACGGTTTCTGGACTTGTTCATCTCAGGATCAGACCTGCACTTTTTCAGCAAGTTGCTAGCTTGTCCATTTAGGTTTTCCAAAACTGCTCCTTGCTTTGTATGCGCCCTTCCAGCAGTGCTTTCAAGGATGGTCAACATAGCTGTCATGGAATTGAAACAAACCATTCAGCCCATCATGTCTGTACTGGCTCTCTAAGCATTTCAACTTCGTGTTACACTCCTATATTTACCTGCACATTGTTTCCATCCAATGCCTCTTAAATGACTTAACTGAACCTATCTTCACTACAGTTCCAGACAATGCATTCAATACCCTAACTACTCACTGAGTGAATGTGATTTTTCCTCACCTCACACTTGCTTAATTTGCAAAACATTTTAGAGTTGTGCCCCTGGTTCTCAAACGATGAGTTCCAGCCTTTCAGAAAGTTAATGCACTCATCATTACCTCTCTGCAGACCTAAGAGAATGCAAAACATGACTTACCTCAAAAGTCATGCCCTTGATAATGCAGAGCTGTCTCACAGTCTCCGCGACTTGCTCTGCACTTGAAGATCCTGCCTTTTTATCTTCGCCACTCTCTCTCTCAAACAATAGAGTGCTGTGGTGGAATGCCTTCAACTCCACTGTTAAGAAATACAAATGCTGATTTACAGAATGCCAAGAATTAAACCACAGCCTGTGACACACCAACAAAGTCCAGAATTCCATTTCCTTCTACTTGTATAAAAGAAATGGTCTTCCACTTCGATAGCTCCCAATCTCTCAAAGCACTTTACAGTCAACAGTGTAGTCATTGTTGAAATGCAGGGAATGTAATGGCCATGTAGCAAGTTCTCAGAAATAACAATGTGATGAACCAGATTATCTGATTTTATAATGTCGGAGAAGGAACACACATTGGACAAAATTAACGACACTGAATTTAATGTAGGAAAGTGTGAGATCATGCACCCTAGCAGGGAAAAATCAAAAGCAACTATTATTAAAATGGAGAGAGGGACTCCATAAAGTGCAACACCAAGGGGTCTGAATGTTCTTGTGCACGTAACACAAACAGTTAGCAGGCAGGTGCAGCAAGTAATTAAGACGACAAATTGAATTGTGGCCTTTGTTGCAAAGGGATTGGATTTTACAAAATGGGGAAGTCTTGTTACAACTGTACAAAGTGTTAGTGAGGCCATACCTGGAGTATTGTGTACAGTTTTAGTCCCTGTATTTAAGAAAGGATGTACTAACATTGAAGGCAGCGCAAATAGGATTTCTGTAGGCTGAATCCTAGGATGAAGGGGTTAATTTATAAAGAATGGATAAACATAAACATGGTTAGACCTGTACTTTAGGTGAATGAGGGGTGAGGTTACTGAAACATACGAGATTCTGAGGGGCCTTATCAGAGTAGCTATTGATAAGATTTGCTCAATGTAATTGCTCAGCCTTCTCCCTTCTGGTCCAGACAAGTTCTCCATATAAGAGCAGCAGTTCTTACTACAAGGAAGACCCCCTTGCCTGCTGCATGTCACCTTTAACCTGAAGGCATGTGTTTCTCATTTGCTGATGGCTTGTTCACAAATGTGCAATCTAATTTACCAGTGTGCAAAGGAGACATTAAACCATTCAAAATAGGTGTTCTTTGTTTGTCTTGAATCCACTGTTAACAACTTACTGCCATTGGGAAGCAGCCATTTGCACAATTCTGCCCAGTTCTCAAGTCTGAACCAAGTGTCTCATTGTCCCTGAAGTCATTTGGAAGAATGTTGTGAAAGTTGAAAGGGCTCAGGAAAGATTTACAAGGATGTTGCCAGGTTTGGAGAGTTTGAGCAATAGGGAGAGGCTGAATAGGCTGGGGCTGTTTTCCCTGGCGCGTTGGGGGCTGAGGGGTGACATTATAAAAGTTTATAAAATCATGAGGGGCGTGGATAGGGCAAGTAGCCAAGTTCTTTTTCCCAGGAAAAGGGAGCGCAAAGCTAGAGAGTGTAGGTTTAAGATGAGAGGGGAAAGATTTAAAAGGGACCTAAGGGGCAACCTTTTCACAAAGTGGGTGTGGAATAAACTGCCAAAGAAATGGTGAAGGCTAGTACAATGACAACATTTAAAAGGCATCTGAATGGGTATATGAATAGGAAGGGTTTAGTGGGATATGGACCAAATTCTGGTAAATAGGACTAGATTAGTTTGGGATATCTGGTCAGCATGGACAAGTTGGACCGTAGGATCTGTTTCCATGCTGTACATCTCTGTGACTCTATGATTCTAAATGTGTCACTATTGTCTGAACAAACCCAAAGTTTAAAACAACCTAATCCCATCGTATGATGAGTACTCACCGCACTTGTTGAATTACTCCGGTCAACAGTGATTTTGCCTTCAATATTACTTTGCGGCTTTCTATATTTAGTATTGTACAATGTACAATACAGAAGGCATTTAATAAGAACAGATTATTAACGATTTGTTAAGATTGTTTTAACCCCTTTCGCCATTTATCCTTCTGCGTCCTGTTAGAATTTTATTGGTTTCTTTGAGAACTCCCCTCATTCTTTGAAATTCCATTGAATGTAGTTCTAATAAATTCAGTGTCTCTTCATTCATCATTCCAGTCAGCCCAATAATCAAGCTGGTAAACCTGCACTCCACTCCCTCTTCAGCCAGAGCATCCTTCCTAGATAAGGAAACCAAAGTTGCACACAATGCGCCAGGCGTGATCTCACTGAGGCCCAGTACTATTGCATGAAGACATCCCTGCTCCTGTCCTCAAATCCTCTCGCTATGAAGGTCAACATACCATTTGCCTCCTTCACCACCTTCTGCACTTACTTTTAGCAGACATCAGGTCTCATCCCACATCTCCCTTTCCCAATCTATCAACATTTAGAAAATAACCTTCCTTCTTGATTTTGCTATGAAAATGAATAACCTCATATTTACTTACATTACACTTCATCTGCCCACTCACTCAACTTGTCCAACTCACACTGACTTTGCTCCTCAACTGTACAGTGCAATGCCTGGAACTAATGGGCTAAACCATCGAAGAATGGATGTCGGGCAGAAAAGTTAAGCTTATCTCTGTCGTTGTTCTAGCATGGAACATGTGCATTTAGTTTACTCATGCTAGTAAACATTTACAAAGCTAACAGGCACATACTTGGTGACCAACACACTGTTTGCCAGCACATGCGGCAGCCACTCAAGTCCATGCCAACATGGTTAACACTGGGATTACAAATTATTGCAGAATTCGGATTTGGGTTCAGTACTTCTGACTCACCTCTGGGCTTGAATACTGCTTCCTCTTTTTTTAGGAATTTGAGTGTAGTGAGAATCTCTGTCTTTGCCCCTTTTCCTCCTTTGGAGAAAGGCTGAAAGACATTTGACTCATTGCAAATGGCCATTTCTACGGTGCCATCTTTATAGCTCTGTACGCATTCTAGATGTGAATCCAGGATCTGTTGATGGGCCTACGTGAAAACAATGAAACATTAGAGAGGCTTAATCCTCTCCACTTCTTTCAGGTACAAATATACTTGTTTTTATAATCATAATTTTGGTTTTCACACACCAGACATACAAGTGTAGAATCCCTACAGTCTGTAAGCAGCTATTAGGCCCTTTTAGTCCACCCCAACCCTTCGAAAAGCAACCCACTCACACCTAGACCCTACCCCGTCCCTGTAACCCTGCATTTCCCATAAGTCACCCAGCCTGCATATCCCTGGACTCTCCAGGGCAATTTAGCATGGTGAATCCACCTAAACTGCACATTGTTGGACTGTGGGAGGAAACCGGAGTACCTGGAGGAAAGCCAGACAGAAACAGGGAGAATGTGCAAACTCCACAGACAGTTGTCCAATGCGGACACAAACCCAGGTCCCCGACGTTGTGAGGCATCAGTGCTAACCACTGAACCACTATGTCACGCCCCCCCCCCCCCCCAAGCTGATTTCAGTACACATTGCGCTTCTTTCATTGAGAAAGGGTTATAGAAGCAGCCAAACCCTGCTGCCTTTTCCATATCAACACCCTGATCAATGAGATTTCAGGTGAATTGGCTAACTGCAATTGACGATTACCAGCTCCAACTTTATGACCATGACAACCATGGTCTCAGTCAGTAACCTCACCTCAGTGTGTAAAGTGGCATTCTCTTTCAAATTCTAGATTCTTGTATGATGAATTGAAGATAACAGGATTCAACTTTGGGCCCCTTTCTAACCATGTTTGAGTTCTGTACTTATCTGATTTAAGGTACCTGCAATAATGTTTGCAAATGCCTTGGTCATTTGATAATGAAAAGCTGACTCTTTAATTGATTATTTTTTAGAACAATTACTTTGTTATAGTTCATCTCAATTCTCATTAGAATCATTCAAAAGTTAATTAATTTATTGATCTATCAACTGACATTGGACCAGGTAAAATAGAGTGTTCCCATTTTGACGGTGATAGAGAACGGTCACATGAACTTTAATGGATGTTATGAGTGGTTTTGCTTACTGTAGAATCAGGTAGAAGTACTGACTGCAATGAAGTGACAGCCGTAGCACGTAAGGAACAACGGTTCAAATCCTTAGACTTCACAAGAAGGGAACCTTGCACCTTATACACGGACAAACACTTCCCTGAAATATCCACCTGTAGAAAAAGTATTAAAGACAAAGAGCTATGAATATAGAACAGTATTTATTGTAGTAGTTAGCGCTGACCGATATGTCCCAAAATGTTGTTAAAACAATTAAACTAAGACATTCTCCTACGTCTTATATAGTTCATTATATTTTGCAGAGAAATTAAGTGAACTTTAAGTTGTTCTGTCTGCACCTCTCAATCTCATTGCATCCTGTTGCATTCCTTACTCCATTAATTATCCCTTCTTGGCTAATTATCATAGAATCCCTACAGTGTGAAAGCAGGCCATTCATCCCATCAAGTCCACACAGACCCAGGCCTACCCCCTACCCTATTCCCGTAATCTGCACATCCCTGGACACTATGGGCAATTTAGCATGGCCAATCCACGTAACCTGCACATCTTTGAGCATTATCGGTTTTCCTTGCACAGTAACAAGAAGCGGTAGTGAAGAGGTTTATAGATGTTCAAGGCACTGGGTAAATCTTTGATATTGTTATGGTTGCTGGATCAGAGACAGCACTAAGGCCACATGGAAAAGCTGCATATTTAAGTCAGACAACATTCAGCCAGCTCACAGTCCGCACAGTCCCTTAAATGTGGAATTCGATTTGTGGAGGGCTCTGAGGATGACATTTTCACATGTAGCCAATGTGTCGATAACAAGTTGTCGCTGAACTTCATGCAACAGCAGAGTGCTTTCATTTCTTTCTAAGTCTCCCATTGCAAACGTAATCTGTTAAAAGCTGTACACATATCTGTGAGACTCAGTCATGCTTCGCACCAGTAAACCTCAAGGAAACAATCGAGGCCGTTATGTTCTAATGACCTCACACAGTGCGAGGGAGGCTGTAACCTGGTTTCTTCCTGGGTTCAATCTTAACGTTTCCTCATCAGTCACCACTGATTCTGAAGGAGCTCTTTCGGACAGCCTGCAGTACAGTTTGAATTCATTTCCTGAAAATTCGCTCAAACATCTAGGAGCTTCTTTTATGCTTTACTTCGCTTGTAATGTGGGATTTTTCATAGTATAAATGTAGCAATTTGTTACTCAACAAAAATATACATGCCTCAACATAAAGAGAAATGCAACATAATGCGGTCTGCAGGAATGTTAGTCAAATGAGAACACAGATTCATGGCAGTGACAGCAAAGTTGGTTAACCATCAGACATTACTGCATTTTCTGAATAACTCTCAGACTTGGGAGCAAAGAAGCCTTGTTACTTTTTTTTAAAACCTCTAGTAGCAGAATTCTGCACCCAGGAGCTTGACCCAAATGAGTCAAATATATATTAGAAATGGTGAAGTGGAGTATCAATCTTCAAGGAGAAAGTGAGGTCTGCAGATGCTGGAGATCAGAGCTGAAAATGTGTTGCTGGAAAAGTGCAGCAGGTCAGGCAGCATCCAGGGAACAGGAGAATCGACGTTTCTCCTTCTTCAGGATAAGCATAAGCCCTTCTTCAGGAATGAGGAAAGTTTGTCCAGCAGGCTAAGATAAAAGGTAGGGAGGAGGGACTTGGGGGACGGGCGTCGGAAATGTGATAGGTGGAAAGAGGTCAAGGTGAGGGTGATAGGTCAGACGGGGGTGGGGGCGGAGAGGTCGGGA
>NC_057730.1:5182420-5189025 GCF_004010195.1 Chiloscyllium plagiosum
GGGTGGGGGAGTTCAGGTGGCGGTTAATATCGCGGCGGCAGTTGGCTATGAAGAGGTCGAGGGCAGGTAGGAGGCCAGCACGGGGTGTCCAGGTGGATGGGGTGTGTTGGAGGCGGGAGAAGGGGTCGTCAGAGGGTGGGCGAGAGTCTTGGTTAAAGAAATGGGCGCGGAGGCGAAGGCGGCGGAAGAATTGTTCGATGTCACGCCGCGTATTGAACTCATTAATCCGAGAGCGTAGGGGAATGAAGGTGAGGCCTCTGCTGAGGACTGATCTGCTGAGGACTATCAGTCTTCAAGTCAGATCAAAAGATCAGAAATGTGGGTAGGTGATAGCGCAGTGAGAATGTCATTAGACTAGTAATTCAGAACCCCAGGCTAATGTTCTTAAGACAGGGATTTGAAATGACAGGGCTATGACAACGTGGGTGGAAGCTGTTGGCCTAGTGCTGCTATCATTGAACTGTTAATCCAGAGACCCAGATAATGTTCTGGAGGCCTGGGTTTGAATCCCACTACTGCTGATGGTGGAATTTGAATTCAATAAATATCTGCAATTAAGGATCATGTGATGACCATTGTTGGAAAACGTCTCTGGTTCACTAATGTCCTTTCAGGAAGGAAACTGCCATCCTCGCCTGGTCTGTCCTACATGTGATTCCAGACCTACAGCCAATGTGGTTGACTCTTAACTGCACTATGGGCAATTAGGGATGGGCAAGAAATGCTGCCCAGTCAGTGACGTCCTCATCCCATGAATGAATAAAGAAAATGGTGAAATTTGAATTCAATAAAAACGTTGGAATTACAAAGTTAGTTTAACTGAAAAAAAAACTTATACTCTTTAGGGAAGGAAATCTGCCAATCTTACCTGGTCTGGCCTACATGTGACTCCAGACCCACAACAACATTGTTGCCTCTTACCTGCTCTCTGGGCAATAAATACTGGCATAGCCAGTGATACCCACAACTCATGATTTTTTTTTTAAAAAAAAGGATTATCACTACAGAATTAATCAATTCAAAGTTCAAAAGAAAATATATTTCTATAGCGCCTTCCATTTCTTTAGGGCATCCTAAAATGTTTTACAGCCAGTGAAATCCTTACGAAATGGCTGTCACTGTTATGATACAGAATACCACAGCAGAAACATCAATCTGGTCGTGACAACGTAATCTGCTTAAGAGAAGGCACTGGATGGAATTCTCTTTCATTCACAGAAAACACAGTTACAACATTTAAAAGATAATTGGATTAGTACACAAATAGGAAAGACTTGCAGGGATATGGGCCAAATGCAGGCAAGTGGGACTAGTTTTGTTTGGGAACATGGTCGCCGTTGATTAGTTGGACTGAAGGGTCTGTTTCCATGCTGCGTGATTCAAAGTGGACATCGCTGGCTAGGTGAGTATTTATTACCCATCTCTCATTGTCCAGGGGACAGTTAAGAATAAATCATGTTGGCTGTGGGTCAGTAGTCACACGTAGGCCAGACCAGGTAAGGATGGCAGTTTCCTTCTGTACAGGACATTAATGAATCATATGGGCTTTGCCAAGAATTGACAATGTTTCTTTTTAAGATGATTTTAATTAATCTTAATTGCAGATTTTAAAATTTAATTCAAATTTGACCATCTGCCATGGTGGGGTTTGAACTCCCAATCCCAGAACATTACACATTGGCCAGGGCAAGGGGGAACACTCTCGCCCCCAAACAGTCGTCTTCAAACTAACACCATGGGATTGTTTGTATTGACCTGAGAAGGCAGGAAGGAGCTTACTTTCTCGTCTTATCCAAAAGACAGCACCTCTGACATGCAGCCCTCCTTCAGTGCAATGGTTGTTAGCTTGGACATTTGCAGTTCTTGAACCCACCTTCTGTCTCAGAGATCAAACTCATCAGTTATAGGAAAGATATTAATGAGCTGGAGAGTGTTCAGAAGAGATTTACCAGGATGTTGCCGGGTATGAAAGGTTTGAGTTATAAGGAGAGGCTGGGACTTTTTCACTGGAACATAGGATATTGTGAGGTGACCTTAAAGAAGTTTATAAAACCGTGAGGGGGGTGTAAACAGAACGAATGGTAAGTGTCTTTTTAAGACGAGAGAGCACATTTTTTTTTAATGTGAGAGGAGAGAGATTTAATAGAAAAAGACATGAGGGGGCAAATGTTTTACACACAGCAGTGTGGTTCGCGTGTGGAATGAACTCCTTGAGGAAATGATGGACATGGGTACAATTGCAACGTATAAAAGACATTTGGATAAGTACATGAATAGAAAAGGTTTGGAGGGATATGGGCCCGGAGCAGGCAGGTGGGACTAGTTTATTTGGGATTATGGACTGGTTGGATCAAAGGATCTGTTTCCATGCTGTGTGACTCTGTGATAACTCAGTAAACAACAAAACAGAAGTACAGGTGCTTAATTTGTTGACTAGTTAAAGGATTTGATTGTAAGAGTGTTACAGAATTGCCAGAGGCATCACAATATTTTCTTCTTCTGCCTAAACCAGATGCAGCTTTTCCATCACTCCAGTGAAATATCATACGGTTATCAGTCTCAATTTCAAAGATGACCCCTAACATTAATACAAAGGGTTTTTGTAAGTGTCTTACCTCCTCAACAGTCTGCTGTTTATTTACTGTATAGGAATCCTGGAGAACACTGAGAATGCCTCGCTTAATGTTCAGGGCCCAGGTTTCTTCACTGTCTGAAGGACAGATCTCAGGGATTAACCCATCTTGGAATGAATACTGAAGTGGGTGTTTCTCCAGAGAAGCTCTGTAATAACCAACATGCAAACTAGTAAGAATACAGTTATATACAGACATGCTGACATTAATTTAGGACCACCAAATCCCGATTCCTCAGAACAGTGCAGACTGCAACCATTGCAAGTATTTGGGACTTTGCATCCATTTTTGACAAGTTACTTACTTCCTCTTGGCTGGCAGGGCTGGGTTGCCTCTATTTACCCATGATGATGTCGGTTACCCCTGAGCAAACCTTGGAAAAACCTACATTGACATGGGAACCTCAAGAAGGTTAATCTCTAAACAAAGAGACTACCATCTACTGAGGTAGGGGTGGGTAAAGGATACATCTCGATTTCAGGACAAACCCAACCCAGCCAGTTACTGGCCCATCAGCCTACACCCGATCACCAGTAAAGGGATGGAAGATGTCATCAGCAGTGCTATCAAGCAGCACACGCTCAACAATAATCTGCTCAGTGACATCCAGTTTGGGTTCCTCCAGGGCCAGTCAGCACCTGATCTGCCTTGGTTCAAACATGGACAAAAGAGCTGAATTCCAGAGGTGAGGTAAGAGTGACTGTCCTATCTGACGATTGCACAATGGTCAGATACTGATGCAGGCCTTGTTCAAATGTAGAAGATCAGGTTAATGTCCACAACCACTTCCATCTAAAAGGACAAGGGAGAGCGATCCAGCAGAACGCTGCCACCTGCAAATTCCTCTACAACCATTCACCATCCAGACTTGGAAATATATCACTGTTCCTTCAGTGTATCTGGTTCAAAATAGTTGAACTCTCTTCCTAATAGCATTGGGAGTAACTTACAACTGCAGCAGTTAAAAGCGGCAGCTCACCACCACCTTCTCAAGGGGCAATTAGGGACAGGCAATAAATGCTGGCCCAGCCAGCAACCAATGCCCATGTCTCAAGAATGAATTCAAGAAAATAGGGCATTGAGCTTACTAAACTGTCAAGAAATGGTTGGTACACATAATACACTAACTGGGGCACTTGTTTTTGATGTCTATGGTAATGTAAGATGGTTATAGGAAATTGTGTGGTACAGACAATTGTCCTGGCCAATACAAAGGTAGGGATTGTACTGCACACTCGGCAAGGTATTTTGGAACTGTTCACTCCTGTTGGAAGATTGTAACAGTCACGTAATCTGTTGTAATGGTTGTCGTAAGATGTTTTGAACATCCAGTCCCATTAATGAGCCTTCTTGCACAAGAGTGTCACTCTATGAATGCCTCAGACTGCTAGATGCTGAGGCAAAAGAATCTTAGTTCCTGTTATTGCAAAACTTAAAAAGAAAACATGAATAATGTTTAGCAAAGAGCATACACTCTTATTTATATTCCTCTGTGCTCTCAAACTAAGCACAATTTAGTGGCCTTCAAAGCATCTATGTAGAGAATACTGCCAAGAACTGGTTCACAGTCTCCACTTCTGAAATAGGGGAGGCACTAAATCTGCATCCTGCTTGTGCTGAAACACCTCCACCCAGAGAGGTAGTGTATGGAATGCTTTGTCAATGAAACTTACTGAGACAGACTGGTGTAACCCATGAACAGTCGCTAAAGGTTCAAAACGGAGGATGATAATCAACAGTGTCGGGTAGCGGGATTAGTTTTAAATTAACTCAACATAGGCAGAATGGATCAAATCACCTTTTTATGTTTAATGGTGCCATTTGATTAAATTAAAGGAAAGCATCAACAAAAAGCTTTGTGAAGAAGCAGAACTATTTTGGATTTTTCTGGGATATCTCATCATTGCCTCCACTGCACAGCACGAATGTCCTTATAATGCTGCTGCCACTCAGCTACTTACTGAAGAGAGTACTTTCCTCTAAATTCATATCGCTGTCAGATGTACTTCCAATCATGCCTTCACAATTCTACCATTATATTTATTCTGGTATGGTGAGAATTTCTAAATCTCTAACATTATCACTCTTCTGTTAATGACAAGGCCAGAGAAGGCAATGTGGACTGTCAGATATCACGAGGAGAAAGTGAGGACTGCAGATGCTGGGGATCAGAGTAGAGAGTGTGGTGCTGGAAAAGCACAGTAGGTCAGGCAGCATCCGGGCAGCAGGAGAATCAATGTTTTGAGCATAAGCCCTTCATCAGGAATGAGGCATGTAGCCTGGGGGAGCTGAGAAATAAATGGGAGGAGGGTGGGGGTGGGGGGGCGGGGGCAAAGAGTACAATAAGTGAATGGGGTGGGGATGAAGGTGATAGGTCAGAGAGGAGGGTGGGGGAAGGTAGCAAAGAACACCGCCCCCAGCCTGAACCTCACCACAATCCACAACCACCCCCAGCCTGACCACCACCGCCGTCCACTCTCTGCACCAAACCTGATCCCCACTGCTGTCCACACACCGCACCAAGCCTGACCCTCACTGCAAGAGGAGGTTGGAGCAGATAGGTGGGAAGGAAGCTTGGCAGGTAGGACAGGTCATGAGGATGGTGCTGAGCTGGAAGTTTGGAACTGGGATAAGGTGGGGGAGTGGAAATGAGGAAACTGGTCACGTCCACATGCCTTGGGGTTGAAGTGTTCCGAGGCGGAAGATGAAGTGTTCTTCTTCCAGACGTTGGATGGTGAGGAAGTGGTGGTGGAGGAGGCCAAGGGTCTGCATGTCATTGGCAGAGTGGGAGGGGGAGTTGAAATGTTGGGCCTTTGACAAGGGAGTCGCGGAGGGAATGGTCTTTCCAAAACACTGATAGGGGTGGGGAGGGAAATATATTCCTACAGGTGGTGGAAATGGCAGAGGATGATGTGATGTATATGGAGGTTGGTGGAGTGGAAGATGAGGACTGGGGGTGGTGGGGGCTCTCATGTCAGAAATCATTCTACCATATTTGCTTAGTTTAGAGGTCACATTGAAATCTCTGCTGGACTGTTGTCAGAGAATTACTATGACATAGGAGAAGGCCATTCAGCCTATCAAGCCAATTCTAGCTCTCCAAACAAACATTCAGTCACATTCCCCTGCTGTCTCCCCATGGTCCTTCAGGTTTAATTTCCTGAAGAGATCACTCAATTTCCTTTCAAAATTATTGATCCTCCCCACCACCACTTCCCTGGTAAGCAGCAGAGTGTTACCACTCACTGTGGAAAGAAATCCTTCTTCATTTTCCCCTCCTACTCCTTATCTCCTGCCCAAACCTTTAATCTGTGTCCCCTTTACCTTGGTCCATATGTTCAAGGAAACAGCTTTTTCTTGTCCACCTTATATAAACCAGTTACAAGTACATTTCCCCAACCCACCAACTCCTTTGCGACAGCTTCTGGAATATTGTAGTTACAATCTCTCATGCCTGGAACCTCCCATTCTTCCTAAAGGGTGGTGACCAGAAATGGATACAATATTCTGACTGGAACCACATCTAAGTAAAATATACCTATAATAGTCCATAATTCAGGCAGCAACTTGAAAAGATATTCCATCTGCAATGAAATTTGGGGAGTTCTCCAGAGATTTTACATAAGTTTGGTTATGTATATCATTGTCCTTGGAGTTGAGGATTTTGATTTATGATTTGATTTATTATTGTCACATGCACATAGGTACAGTGCAACGTTTTGTTTTGTGTGCAGTACAGGCAGATCATACCCTACAAAGTGCATTAGGGTAACAGAACAGAGCGAGAAATACAATGTTACAACTGCAGAGAAAGTGCACAAAGAGCAAGATCAACGTTAAATTTAAAGTCAAAAGGTGTGGTGCTGGAAACGCACATCCGGTCAGGCAACATCCATGGAGCAGGAGAATTAACGTTTCAGGCATAAGCTCTTAATCAGGAATGTGGAGGCGTCCAATGGGGCTGAGACATAA
>NC_057730.1:5189105-5196075 GCF_004010195.1 Chiloscyllium plagiosum
GGAGTGGATTGGTGGGAAGGAAGATGGACAGGTAGGACAGTTCAAGAGAGTGGTGCCGAGTTGGAGGGTTGGATCTGGGATAAGGTGGGGGGAGGAAAAATGAGGAAACTGGTGAAATCAACATTGATCCAGTGTGGTTGGAGAAGATGAAGTCCTAAGGCAGAAGTCCTCCAAGCATCGGGTGGCTAGAATCTGGAAGTAGAGGAGGCCCACTACTTGCATCTCCTTGGTAGAGTGGAAGAGGGATTGAAGGGTGGTAGAATTGTTTAATGAGTGTGTCCCAGCGATGTTCTCTGAAAAGTTCCTAAAGTAGGCATCCTGTCTCCCCAGTGTGGAGGGGACCACATCGGGAGCAATGGACACAGTGGATAATGTGTGTGGAGGTGCAGGAAAATCTCTGTCAGATGTGGAAGGATCCTTTGGAGCCTTGGACGGAGGTGAGAGGAGAGGTGTGGGCACAGGTTTTGCGTTTCTTGCAGTGGCAAGGGCAGGTGCCAGGTGGTGGGGGGCATTGTCCTAACAAGGGAGTCGCAGAGGGAATGGTGTCTCCGGAACGCAGACGTGGTGGGGAGGGAAATATATCCCTAGTGGTGGGGTCTGTTTGTAAGTAGTGTAAATGGCGGAGGATGGTCCGTTGTATCCGGAGGGTGGTAGTATGGCAGGCTGGAACTTAGAAGAATCCGTGCATGAGGTGGTGGAAAAGATCAGCCTGAAAATTATTTATTTTGGATGTAGGTTTGCTCGCTGAGCTGGAAGGTTTATTTCCAGACGTTTTGTTACCCTCCTAAGTAACATCTTCAGTGGGCCTCAGGCGAAGCCAAAACTCGCAAAGTTATTTATTCTGTCAATTTTCTTGAGGTCAGTTACACATAAACATTGGGATTGCGACTTTAGACGAAGTAAATGGACAAAGCTGGGAGGAAAAACAGAGAAACCAAGAGAACTAAAAAGGTTAACACTGAAAACAAATAAAAGGATGAAGTTGAATGTCTATTTCAAATACTATTGTATAAATACCAACAGTGCCAATGAATGTCACACCAGTCACAGCCATGGAACTGGTTAGTAAGCTGATACTGTGAAACAGACACTAATCAGACCAAAGTTGCACCAATGAGGATAGAAACAGGAAGCTGCATTTGTAGGGATTTATTTTTAACTCATTCTTTCATTGGTTGTGGGTATCTGGTATTTCTACCAGTTTGTTATATCTGAGTGGACATGCCAGGCCAATACATTTAAAAGACAAAGAGTGCTGTGGTTCTAAAGTGATAGGCAGCAAGTGATAGACAGAGCTAAGCAATCCCACACGCAAAAGATCAGATCTAAACTCTGCAGTCCTGCGACGTCGTGAGGGTCATGAATATTGGTGGACAATTAAACAACTCACTGGAGGGGGCTCCACAAATATCCCCACCCCCAGTAATGGAAGAGCTCAGCATGTCAGTGCAAAAGATCAGGCAGAATGACTCACAACAACTTTCAGGAGAAAGTGAGGACTGCAGCTGCTGGAGATCAGAGTTAAAAAAAAAAGTGTGTGGCATTGGAAAAGCACAGCTGGTCAGGCAGCATCTGGGTAGCAGGAGAATCGACGTTTCGCACATAAGCCCTTCATCAGGAATGACATTTCTGATGAAGAGCTTATGCTCAAAACATTGGCTCTCCTGCTCCCCGGATGCTGCCTGACCGGCTGTGCTTTGCCAGCGCCACACATTTTGACACACCACAATCTTCAGCCAGGCGTGTCAATTTGGTGATCCATCTCAGCCTCCACAGGAGACCCCAGCATCACAGATGCCAGTCTTCCGTCAATTTGATTCATTCCGTGTGATTCCAAGGAAACGTGCTTCAGAACTTGTTGCCCCCATAACTGACCTGTTCCTGTGAAGCAACAACACAGCATCTAGCTGGCAATGTTGTTAGTTATCTCCCCTGACTTGCAAACAGCAGGAAATATTCAACCTGATCAATTACTCTTGCATGATTAAAGTGATGGAAGGGGTCAACAGCGCTACCAAGTAGCACCTGGTCAGCAATCACCTGCTCAGTGACACGCAATTTGGGTTCCTCCAGGGCCACTCATTACAGCCTTGGTTCAAACATGGACAAAAGAGCTGAATTCCAGAGGCGAGTTGAGAGTGACAGCCCTTGACATCAAGTCCATATTTGACCCAATGTGGTATCAAGAAGCTGGAGAAAAACTAGAATCAATGGGAATTAGGGGGAAAACTCTCCAGTGATTAGAGTTTTACCAGGCACATAGGAAATCGTATGTGACTGTTGGAGGACAGTCATCTCAACTCCAGGACATCTCTGCCGGAGTTCCTCAGGGTAGAGTCCAAGGCCCAATCATCTTCAACTGCGTGATCAATGCCTTTCCCTCAATCATAAGTAGTGGGGATGTTCGCCAATGATTACACAATGTTCAGCACCATTCACAGATGGTCTCCACAGATACTGAAGCAGTCCATGTTCAAACGCAACAAGCTCTGGAGAATATCCAGACTTGGGCTAATAAGTGGCAAATAATGGCAATAAAAGAGAACCTAACCATTTGTTCTTGACAGTCAATGGCATTACCATCACTGAGTACCCTACTATTAACATCCTGAGAGACTGCCATTGAACAGAAACCAACTGGACTCACCATATACATAAAATGGCAACAAGAACAGTTCAGAATCCAGGAGTCCTTCAGTGAATAATTCACCTCCTGAGTCCCCAAAGCCTGTCCACCATCTGCAAGACACATAGCAAGTGGGTGATGGAATAATCCTCACTGGAGCTGTACCATGCAGATACCAACACTCAAGAGGTCCAATACCATGAGGACAAAGCAGCCGGCTTAATTGGAACCACACCAGCAAACATCCACTCCCTCTACCACTGTGGTTCAGTAGCAGCAGTGTATAATATCTACAAGATGCACTGCAAACTTTAAAAGGTTCTTTAGGCAGCACCTTCCAAACCTACAACCACTTCCATCTCGAAGGACAAGGGCAGCTCAAACATGGGAACACACCCCCTGCAAGTTCCCCACCACGCTGATTTGGAAATATGTCGCCGTTACTTCAGTGTTGCTGGGTCGAAATCCTGGAATCCCCTCCCTAACAGCATTGTGGGTCTACCTATCCCTAACGGACTGCAGCAGTTTCAAGAGGAAGCTCACCAACACTTTCTCAAGGGCAACTCGGAATGAGCAATAAATGGTTGTATTAGTCAGCGATATCAAAATCTCATACATGATTGAGGATATGATTGAGACCAGACCAAACAAATTTCCTTCCGTAAAAAAGGGCATTAGTGAACTAGATGGGGTCTTTAACAATTTAAAATAATCCGGTCACAATCAGATCAGACGGACTTTAATTCCAGGTTTTATGAAGTGAATTTAAACTCCAGCAGTTACCAAGGTGTGACTGAACCTGTATCTGCAGGGTCTCCGGATCTCCAGTCTAGTGACATTCCCACTATTCCACTGTCTCCCAGGTTGGAGAGGGAAGCAGTCACACACAGATTGAATAAGACTGACAGTCGAATATAAAAAATAGAATGCCTGGAGGTTACTGTTACCAGTCCAGATCACTCAATGTTTCAAAGAAAGGAAAGCAGTCTAACCCTGGGCAAATGAGCATTTCAGGGAATGACTAGTGAAACTCCATTGAAACGAAGAACTATGAAATAGAGAGATCTCGGATGGTGGTAACACCTTTAGGCTAAGTTCGACGTGAACTGTGATAGGTGGATAGATCACTCTTCGATTGTCATCTCAACTGAATCTTCAGCAAAACATACTCAGCTGCTGTCAACAGGAAGCTCTTTTAAATTTGGAAGCTGTGTCCTTAATGTTAATGTTTTACTGTTTGTCACCCATCCCCATTGATTTGGTTCGTAATTTTCATTTCAATAGTGATTAGCGAGTGTTTCATGACATCATCTGGGAAAGTGTCTAGGAAGTGTTTCCATGCCTGACAGCGTGTGGGAACTGCACTAAAATCAGGCGAATTTGCATAATTTGCTCCGGGTTTTTCAGTAGTCTTGTCATTATATCTGTGTATTTTCATTTATCTCCTTCATAGCAGCAAGCTCTCCAACTCTGGTCAGTCATGCCCACCAGTGTTGATCGGTGGGAATAGAATGCAGACGAGATTTGAAGACACAATTCTTTTTATAAAGAAGAAAGGCAAGTAACCAAGAGAAAAGTAAGTAGAAATGTGATTTCCCTCTTTTTTTAAAGATTAGTCAAACGTTATCTGTCCAAATATAAAAACCATTCCTGGTGAAGCTGCAGCTAGAACTCTCTCAATTAAAAGCCAATTGAAAAATAACTTTTTAAATAAAAAACAATCTTACATTTTGGTGGACATCCGTTGGTTTTAGAATCTTTTCAATTGCTTTCCATGTTTTTCAATAAACTCATGCACTTTTGTACCCCATTTTTCAATTCACAAATGGCTACACACTCATTAACATTGAAATGAATTAATGAGCTGCCAGATTATAAAATGGAAATTGTTAATTAATCTCAGCCAAATCTCTCCAGCTGCAAAATGATCCGATGCTGAATTGCACAAGTATTTTACAGCAAGAATAACCCATGTAATTCAAATACATTTTGGAAAAAGAGGCATACAAATAAAGACCTTTACCTGCTTTGAATTAATATATAGAATAACATAGGTACAGTGACAATATTTGATCTGGTTCATAAGCTCTTAAGATATAGGAGCAGAATTAGGCCATTCGGCCTATTGAGTCTGCTCTACCATTCAATCATGGCTGATTGGGTTTTCAACCCCAATTGCCTGCCTTCTCTCCATATCTCTTCAACCCATTACCAACTTAAAAAATCTGTCCGACTCTTCCTTAAATTTACTCACTGTCCCAGCATCCACTGCACTTTGGGGGAACGAACTCCACAGATTCACAACCCTTTGATAGCAGTGGTTTCTCCTCAGCTCTGTTTTAAATTTGCTATCCCTTACCCTAAGACGATGACCTCTCGTCCCAGGATGCCTCACAAGAGGAAGCATCCACTCCACATTTAGTTTATCCACACCTTTTATCATTCTGAATACCTCAATTTGATCTCCCCTCATTCTTCTAAATTCCAGACAGTATAGTGGAGGAATCAGGAACAATGTTCAACTTAGAACTAAGCTATTTATCAGTGAAGTGACAGAAGATTTTTCCCACAGAAAAGCTAGTGCTGATCTGAAGCACAGTCTCCCAAATGAATGAAGAAACCAGACTAATAGAAACAGAGCAGTTATGCATAAATGCTTGCTGGGCTAGTGCATCAAGGGACATGGAGGACAGGAGGGCTGTTGGGAGATTAGGTCTACATCCTTTTCCACTTCTCACACTCCTCAATGCCCAGTTCAGCAGTAACAGCTTAGAATAATAATTTACGCTGGCTAAGTAGCAGTGCACAAACATGGTCAATTCAAAATGGCAGATGCAACAAAGAAACCTTCCTTTAGCCCTCTATCCATATTCAAACCCAGAAACTGGCTGACAAGCACAGCATTGCTAGTTCAAACAATTAAAGTAGCAAGTGTAAAACTTGCAGAGTATATTGAAAACAAGGCCGTGCTGACAGTCCAACACTCCAGAGTCATACAGCACGGAAACAGACCCTTCGGTCCAACCAGTCCATGCCAACCATAATCCCAAACTAAACTAGTCCCACCTGCCTGCTCCTGGTCCACTGCCCTCCAAAGCTTTCCTATTCACGCCCCTATCCAAATAGCTTTGAAACATTGTAATTATACCCACATCCACCAATGCCTCAGGACGCTCATTCCACATACAAACTACCCTCTGTGTAAAACATTTACCTCGTACGTCCTCTTTAAATCTCTGTCATTTCACATTAAAAATGCTTCCCAGCCTTCAAATCCCCCATCCTAAGAAAAAGACAACTGTCATTAACCCTATCTATACCCCTCATTATTTTATTAACTCCTATCAGGTCGTCTCTCAACCTCCCATGCTCCCGTGAAAAAAGTCCCAGCCTATCCTTGCACCTCAAGCTTTCCATACCTGGCAACATTTTAGTAAACCTCTTCTGCAACCCCTCCAGCTTGATAATATCCTTCCAATAAGTGGCGACCAGAGCTGGATACTGTATTCCAGAGAAGGCCACACCAATATCTTGTACAACCCCAACATGACGTTCCAATTCCTATACTCAAAGGACTGAGCAATGAAGGCAAGTGTGCCATACACCTTTTTAACCATCCTGTCTATATGTGATTCTGGATTAGAGCGGTGCTGGAAAAGCACAGCAGTTCAGGCAGCATCCGAGGAGCAGGAAAATCGACGTTTCGGGCAAAAGCCCTTTTTACGTGTCTGTATGTGATGCAAACTTCAAAGAATTATGTACTTGTACCCCTAAGTCCCCCTGTTCTACAACACTACCCAAGGCTCTACCATTAATTGTATAAGCCCTACCCTTGTTTGTTGTACAAAAATGCAATCCCAGTAGATGTAGTGTACCTGGACTTTCAGAAAGCTTTTGATTTAGTCCCACACAGGAGGTTAGTGAGTAAAATTAGGGTGCATGGTATTGGGGGCAAAGTACTAGATTGGATTGAAAACTGGTTGGCTAATAGGAAACAAAGGGTAGTGATAAACGGCTCCATTTCGGAATGGCAGGCAGTGACCAGTGGGGTACCGCAGGGATCCGTGCTGGGACCACAACTTTTTACAATATATGTTATTGATATAGAAGATGGTATCAACAATAACATTAGCAAATTTGCTGAAGATACAAAGCTGGGTGGCAGGGTGAAATGTAATGAGGATGTTAGGAGATTACAGGGTGACCTGGACAAGTTAGGTGAGTGGGCAGATGCATGGCAGATGCAGTTTAATGTGGATAAATGTATGATTATCCACTTTGGTAGCAAGAACAGAAAGGCAGACTACTACCTCAATGGAATCAAGTTATGTAAAGGGGCAGTAC
>NC_057730.1:5196335-5200327 GCF_004010195.1 Chiloscyllium plagiosum
TTCATTTAAGAAGGAGTTGGATAGAGCTCTCAAAGATAGTGGAATCAAGGGTTATGGAGATAAGGCAGGAACAGGATACTGATTAGGAATGATCAGCCATGATTATATTGAATGGCGGTGCAGGCTCGAAGGGCTGAATGGCCTACTCCTGCACCTATTGTCTATTGTCTATTTATCCAGATTGAACTCCATCTGCCATTTTTCAGCCCATTCACCCATTTGATGTAATCTTAGAAAACCTTCTTCACTGTCTACTCTGCCACCAATTTTGGCGTCACCTCCAAACGTACTCACCATACCTTCTATATTCTCATCCAAGTCATCTATATAAATGACAAACAAAAGATGACCCAGAACCAGTCCCTGTGGAACATCGCTGGTCACAGACCTCGAGTCCAAAAAGTGACTCTCTGCCTTTACTCTGTCTCCTTCCATTAAGCCAATTATGCATCCATTTGGCAAGCTCATCCTGAATCCCTTGTGATCCAACCTTACTAATTCTTCTACCATGTACAACCTTGTCAAAGGCTTTACTAAAATCCTAATAAATGTCTACTGCTCTGCCATTATCAGTCTTTTTGGTAACCTCCTCAAAAAACTCAATCAAGTTTGTGAAACACAAAATCTCCTCACACAAAACCATGCTGACTATCCCTAATCAATTTTTGCCCCTCTACATGTTCATAAATCCTATCTTTTATAATTGCCTCCAACAATTTACCCACAACTGAAGTCAGACACACAGGTCTACAACTCCCAGGTTTCTTGTTACAACTTTTCTTAAACAAAGGTACAACATTAGTACCTTCCAGTCATCAGGAACCTTACCAGCAGTTATAGATGATGCAAATATTTCTGCAAAGGGTCTCGAAATTTCCTCCCTTACTTCCCCCAACATTCTGGGATACATTAGATCAGATCTTGTCACAAACTGTAGAAGACTGTATAACTGAGACATTACAGGACTTGCAAGAAAATTCAACCTGTACAGTCCTCATATTTAATAAATAGTCCCACAAGGTGGCATGCTGGCTCAGTAGTCAGCACTGCTACCTCACAGCACCAGGGACCCGGGTTTGATTCCACCCTCTGTCTGTGCGGAGTTTGCACATTCTCCCCATGTCTGTGTGGGCTTCCTCCAGGTTCTCTGGTTTCCTCCCACAATCCAAAGACGTGCAAGTTAGGTGCATTGGCAATGCTAAACTTCCCATAGTGTCCAGGGATGTGCAGGTTAGGTGGATTAGCCATTGGAGATGCAGGGTTACAAGGATAGGGTAGGGAATGGGTCTGGATGGGATGTTCTTTGGAGGGTCAGTGCAAAATCGATGGACTGAATGGCCTGCTTCCATACTGTGGAGGTTCTATGAAGAGTGTGAAATTTGACCCATAATGCACTGAATGTATGTTATAAATAAAGAGTATTAGAAATGCAATAGATACCTCAGAGTGAAACTTGTATAGTGAACTATGTATCGATTGTAACTTGAAATGTTTTGCCTTTGAGCTGTGTACCCGACGTGGGAAGTATTTGTTAAATATAAAGACTTAACAATCGTACAAGTTGAATTTTCTTGCAAGTCCTGTAATGTCTCAGTTATACAGTCTTACAGTCAGAGTCATAAAAGCATGGAAACTGACCCTTCAGCCCAACTCACCCATACAGATCAAGTTTCCCAAACTGGACTAGTCCCACGTGCCTGCAAATGGCCCATCTCCCTCTAAACCTTTTCTATTCATGTATCTGTCCAAATATCTTTTAAATATTGTAATTGTGCCCGCCTCTACCACATCTTCTGGCAGCTCGTTCCATATATGCAACAGCCTCAGGTCCCCTTTAGATCTTTTAAGTTGAAATAGTTTTGTAACATGTTTGGCAAAACAGTTATGACCAAAAGTATACTTTTGAAAAAAAATGTATTCTAAATGGGTAATAATTTTAATTTTCAATACACATCGCAAAGTGCTGTACTGTGTAGTAAATTTGATTCTTCCAAGTCACTGAGTTTCTGACCACAGCCTCCCTGTTGCAGGGTAGCCCATAAGATATATGGGCTACCCTGCAGGGTCGGTGGGTGGCACGGTGGCAAGTGGTTAGCACTGCTGCCTCACAGCGCCTGAGACCCGGGTTCAATTCCCACCTCAGGCGACTGACTGTGTGGAGTTTGTACTGTAATGTAATCTAAATATAGAAGCAAAATTAGGCCATTCGCACCCCCACCCTCTCACCCCCAATCCCCTTACTAATCAAGAACTTAACTCCGTCTTAAAGATTCTCAGTGTCTTGGCTTCCACAGCTTTCTGTGGCAATGCTTTCCACAGAGTCACCACCCTCTGGCCAAAGAAATTTATTTATTCATTGTCACGTGGACTCGTCACAGATCTTTGACCCAAATACAGTGAAAAGTGTCGCATAATGTCGCCACTATCTGGTTAAAAACACAGAAAGCAAACCAAGGCATGGATTATAAAGGCAAAAAAAAAGTAACAAGTTCAACATTACAGTCCTTCTTGTTAAATGCCTTAGCTACGAGCCTGAAGCCAGGCTCTTCCACCCCAATGCGGAGTCCAACACCTGCATGAAGCAATCAGCCATGCTGTTGCTATGGAAACAGTTTCCATTCTTCAGCGCCATCTTGCCTCCACACATGGGGTGTATTCTAAAAGGGAGAAGGTTGAGGACAAAGGCAGCTGAGGAAATGTTTATACCCACCAACCTTCTCAAAATTGTATTACAGAGAAAGGTCTCACTGAGAAGATGAAGGGACCATAATCTATTCACGCGTCCTTGCACAACCGAAATACATTCAAATGAGGCCAGCCGAGCAAAAATTGAAAAATACGACGACTCCGTTAAAGGAAGCAGTCACTGCAGGATGAAGGCAAATCAACTTTTACAGCTCCAACTACCAACATTCCAACCACGTCTGAACAGTCATTCACCTTCAATGAGAAAGCCACCTCAGAATCACCAGCAGAGTTGATGGTTTCGGGGGTTGGGCAGTGAGGATGCTACTGTGCGTTCAGCCTTACAAGGATATTCCCAAGCCCACGTACCTGGGAACTAGGGATGTGGGGATGAAACTGTTACACAGACTGTAGATAATGAAAGCCATCAAGATTCAGATTGAGCTAATGGCCACGTGCACAGAGGGCAAATGTTAAAAAGGAATAAGGCCAGACAGACCCTGAACATGACAGGAGGAAGAGGAGGTGAACCAATCATGGGTCCTTGGGGGATGTCCCTCACTGTGCAGAGGTAGTACAAGGGCAAGTTTACACCCAACGTGAGCAATCAGATTTGGCCCAGTGGGGAAGCCTTACTATGTCAAGATCTCAAATGGATAACAAACTTCTCGTGCCTGATATCTTGCTGCAGATCAGTACTTCCATTGTCAAATGTGTGGCCAGCTGTCCTTACATTACTGAGGATAAAGGAAGGCAAGGACCAAAAGAAGATGAAATGCTCAACACCAACACAAGCATAGACATGAGCCGCTGGGTGGCTGTAGACATGGAGGAACAAACAGCGCTTGAAGGGAGGAACCAGCGCTGTCGATCAATGCACCGAGAAGCAGTCTATCAATGACAGTCTATCAACCTGTTTGCTGCAGGAGAATGACCCAAGGCAGTGCTAGAAACATCTCTCCATTATCAGAGAGACACCATCATCACCACCCACCCCCTCATGCAGGCACATCTGGACCATGGAGGCTAGGACAAAGTCCTCTACAACAGCACTTTTAAAAAGGGAGAGGAACAAACAAAGGCAGCACATGGTGAGGCCAGTGCGAGCGAGCGTGTGAAAGAAAAAGACGGGGGAGAGGGAGAAAAAAAAAGAGAGAGAGAGGAAGGAAGGGAGAGAGAGAAAAAGGGGGGGGGGAGAGAGAGAGAGAAGGAAGGAGGGGAAAGAGAGAGAGAGGGGGGAGAGGGTCAGCGGCCGAGGGAGCCCCGCGCTGTGGGAGGGTCAGTGCTGGGGGAGCCCCGCACGGGGG
>NC_057730.1:5201300-5202103 GCF_004010195.1 Chiloscyllium plagiosum
GGGGGGGGGGGGTGGATGAAGGTGGTGGAGAAGAGAGAGAGAAAGAAAGAAAGACAAGTTCCAAGGATAAAAGAACTGAACACCAGAGGTGAGGTGAGGTGTGACTACCATTGAATCAAGTCCACATTAGATCAAGTGTGGCTTAAGACTGGAATCAGAGTCATAGAGCTGTATAGCATGGAAACACATCCTTCAATCCAATTCGCACACCCCCCCGATATCCTAAACTGATCTACTGCTATTTGCCAGCATTTGGCCCATATGTCTCTGAAGCTTTCCTGTTCATATACCCAACCAAATGCCTTTTACATGTAATTGTACCCAATTCCACCACTTCCTCTGGCAGCTCATTCCAAAAAAAGCACTACCCTGTGTGTGAAAAGGTTGGCCCTCAAGTCCCTTTTGAACCTTTCCCCTCTTACCCTATCCGTGCCCCTTAACGATTTTATAAACTTCCGCAAGGTGAGGTTGGTAAATGTGCTTGCCAGAAACTACATGCAGGGACCTATCTTCTGCAAGGAAAAGGAAGGTGCCAGGGAATTGTGCCTTCATTTAATGAAATAAAAGTGTGGAGCAAACATTCCTTGGTACAGTATATGGTCCATGGCACTGCTTCAAGCAAATCAGAGCCATCCAATCAACACCCTTTTCTCACATGAACATACAAGAAAGGAACAAGAGTAGGCCACTCACACCTTCAAGCCTGTTCTACCATTCAATAAGATGGTGGGCGGCACGGTGGCACAGTGGTTAGCACTGCTGCCTCACTGCGCCTGAGACCCGGGTTCAATTCCCGCCTCAGG
>NC_057730.1:5202190-5204526 GCF_004010195.1 Chiloscyllium plagiosum
CGGTGTGGACTTGTTGGGCCGAAGGGCCTGTTTCCACACTGTAATCTAATCTAATCTAAAGATCATGAGAGCCCTGACCTCAATGCTGCATTCCTGCATATCCCATCAGCTTTCATCCCCTTAGTAATCAAGAATCAACCTCTGCCTTGGAAATAGTTGAAGATTCTGCATCCACTGTCATTTGAGAAACAAAATCCCACAGATCCAAAAATGGAGTATAAATTGTTGCCCTCCTTCAGAAGGCTCTCCTGAATCTCTCGCCTTTCAGCGATACTCCATTTCTATATTGTCCCATCAGACCTCAGCAGGGGTTAAAGTCTGTCTGAGCAACACAAACCCAATGGTTCAGAACTTTGTTGGCAGTTCTCCAAATCATTAGTGATAAATGTACCTATTCTTTGTTATTTAAGCGACAGAGACACCATTTCTTTGTAGTTTTGTAGGAAATGTATAGGCTGAGGAACTTCCCTTAGTGCACTGCATCCCTCTGACAGTCACAGTCCCATACACAATGAAATGTCTTGAAACAACTGTATTTTTTTCTTTTGCTTGCAACCCTTTCAATTTGTTCTACGTAAGTACAGTGTAGGAATGCTTATTCTGCCTTGAAACGTGTATTTGCTTGACAGAGAGATGAAGTTAATTATGAGCCAAAATTAAAATCTTTTCTAATACTAGCCAAGACTTGATTACAATTTGTACCTGGCGTGCTTTATACAGACATGGATTCACTGTACCAAAAGCCAGCTGAAGGCCCATGTTTCTTTATAGATCGAGTAACCTAAGGACAAAACACCAGGGATCAACTACCATAGGGCCACTGAAACCAATTCCCAATCATCACAAAGTTTGTCAGCATTAATTCTCGAAGGAGGGGCTGTTGCATTGCTCAGGGATCGTAATGAGACTAACTCAGCATATGTTGAAAGATTCCCGTCTCTGTTATGCATTTGTGGTCACTTCCTACAGTTTTTCCTGAACCCACCCTATCAAGTGGAAACAGTTCATTATGATACAGTGATGAAGAGCAGAAATATTCAAAGTGCTCGCAAAAATGCTGAAAGCAGTTTCTGAAATCATTCGAGTGATGTGGCCCACGAGCTGTACAATTTTTATTCCTCACCACATAAAGTAATAATTTTCTAATCAGTTCAAATTAGACCATAATGACATAGGAGCAGAAAGTAGGCCATTCAGCCCATCGAGTCTTCTCCGCCATTCAATCATGGCTGATAAGTTTCTCAACCCCATTCTCCTGCTTTCTCCCCATAACCCTTAATCTTCTTGATACTCAAGAACCCATCTATCCTGGTCATAACTATACTCAATGCCCTGGTCTCCACAGCCTTCTGTGGCAATGAATTCCACAGAATCACCTGTCTCTGGCTGAAGAAGTTTCTCCTTATCTCCATTCGAAAAGCTCTTCCCTTTACTCTAAGGCTATGCCCTCGCGTCTTCGTCTCTCCTACCAATGGGAACATCTTCCCAACATCCACTCTGTCCAAGTTTCAATTAGATCCCCCCTTCATCCTTTTAAACTCCATAGAGTATAAACCCAAAATCTTCAAACGTTCCTCATACGTTAAGCTTTTCATTCCTGGGACCATTTTTATGAACCTCATCTGAGCACGCTCCAGGGGCCAGTACATCCTTCCTGAGAGATGGGGCCCAAAACTGCGCCAAATGTGGTCTGACCAGAGCCTTAGAGAGCCTCAGATGTACAATGCTGCTTTCATATTCAAGTCACCTCAAAATAAACACCATCACAGCATTTGCCTTCCCAACTACTGTCTCAACCTGCAAGTTTACCCTGAGAGAATCCTGGACTAGAACTCCCAAGTCTCTTTGCACTTCAGACTTCTGAATTTTCTCCCCATTTAGAAAATAGTCTATGGCCTCTATCCTTCCTACCAAAGTGCATGACCTCACACTCTCCCACGTTACATTTCATATACCACTTCTTTGTCGACTCTGCTAACCTGTCCAAATCCTTCTGCAGCCTCCCCACCTCCTCAATGCTACGTGCCCCTCGACCTATCTGCTAACTTAGCTAGAATACCCTTAAGTTCCTTTATATAGATTGTTAGTGTATAAAGTGAAAAGTTGTGGTCCCAACACAGAGCCTTGTGGAAACCACTTGTCACCAGCTGTCATCCTGAGAAGCACCCTTTTATCCCCACTCTCTGCCAGACAGCCATGCTCGCACCTTGCCTGTGATACTATTGGCCCTTATCTTGCTCACTAGCCTCCCGTGCGGCATCTTGTCAAAGGCCATCTTGAAGTCCAGGTAGGTAACATCCATAACGAATGGTGCTCCTCGGTCTAATCTGCTCATT
>NC_057730.1:5205026-5229674 GCF_004010195.1 Chiloscyllium plagiosum
GAAGCAAGTTGCTAGGATGTACAGTCAAGGTAACTGTGGGAGACAGTGGGTGTGTAATGGACACTGGTGGCTAGTCTATTCCCAGAAATGGAAACAGATGACGAGTAAAGGAGAGGAGGAGTCAAAGATAGAGAACTAGTCGTTTGCTGGAGCCTGGATAGTGTAAAGCACTTAAAGCACAGCGTCTGTATGGAAACAGGATAGAAAGAAAGCTTGCCTCAGAGCACAATTAGCAAGCTCGGGAAGGCAGAAATCTGATCAGCTTGAAGGGCTCCGGCTCGATTTTCCTGCTCCTCGGATGCTGCCTAACCTGCTGTGCTTTTCCAGCAATACACTCTCAACTCAGGTATTTGATCAGCAACTAGAGATTGGGATAGAGCAGGTTTATCACCTATTCTGGTCTAATCTTTGGAAAAGTCCACATCATTGGGTTTGTTTGTGATTGTAAGCAGTGTATGGGAGGATTTTTGCAGCTTTTGTTTGCAGTGTACTCTGCTTTAATAAAGAACAAAAGGCATATTCTGTTTTTAGAACGGCCTTGGGTTATTGATACCCAACAGAGCAGGGAAAATGGGAATAAAAGCCTTGGATGGGAGATATAAATATTACTCTTTCATATTCACTCACTTCTCAAAAACATCTCTAATTCCCCCTCAAATAATGATTCTATTTCAGCCTCCAGGGACATGGATAGTAAAGCATCCCACACAATTATAATTCTCAGAGTGAAAAAGGAAGACAACTTTCCGTGTCATCCCTTTTTTTTTGCATCTGTGGCCTTCAGGTTTTGGAGAATTGGGCAGATTCCATAAACGCTTGGGTTTTAATAGAATGAAGACAGGTAGAGCGTAATTAGAGGCTGCCATTATCTCATTTTCATCGAGAAATCCAACATGGAATTCAAAATAAATATCTTTATCCAAAGAATGGTGAGAATTTAGGACTCACCGTCATATGGACTAATTGAAGGAAACAGAGTATGTGTCTTTAAGGGGAAGCTACACAAGTCTCTGAGGGTGAAAGGAACAGAGAGCTACAGTGATAGATTTACATGATGTTGTGAACCCCATTTATGGTCAAATTGAACAAGTCAGATCTCAGATTGAAACCTGCCTTGAGAGATCTTAAGTTTTGTTTTCGCAGTTTGGTTAACTGGCAGCCAAGGGCCTCCAAGGTCTTTACCTTTCAAACAAAAGAACACAAGTTTAATACACAAAAGATCAAAGTCTTATAAACTGCAAAACAGATTTTACCTCTTCCCAGCAAGATCCTTTACAGTCACTCAATTCCAGTGAAGCAACACTGCGATCTTAACTCTTCAAATTCTTACTTAACCAGCAAGGTCGCAAACACTTCCTTTCATTGACTTTCTTCCTAGCTCAAAGACTTCACAAACTGATTGCCATCGTGCTGATAGAAAAGTGTTCTTCTGACCTGAAACTTGGCCTCTGAATACTTGCTCTCCCTGTTGTAAAAATTCCACTTCGTAAATATTTACCTGTTAACCTCTCCAGATATCTGATAAAATCATGAGGGGCATGGATAGGGTAAATAGTCAAAGTTTTTTCCCTGGGGTGGGGGAGGCCCGAAATAGAGGGCATAGGTTTAGGGTGAGAGGGGCAAGATATAAAAAGGGACCTAAGGGACAACTTTTTCACGTCGAGGGTGATGCATTTATGGAATGAGCTGTCACAGGAAGTGGTGGAGGCTGGTACAATTACAACATTTAAAAAGCATCTGGATGGGTATATGAACAGGAAGGGTTTAGAGGGATATGGCTCAATTGCTGGCAAATGGGACTAGATTGGGTTGGGATATCTGGTTGGCATGGACAACTTGGACTGAAGGGTCTGCTTCCGTGCTGTACATCTCTATGACTCTAAGTCACAACTTCATGTTTTCTTGGAAACAAGATTGTTCAAAAATGACCTCTGACCTCTTTTTTAAAAGAAAAGGCTTCCTCAACAATGATGATTGAAATCCATTTTCCTCCACTTTAGAATCCAAAATTCCCAAATGATAACAAGTTTTTATCATAAAGACTGAAAAAAAAAGGAGGTGCAAGTGGATCGTAAATGCCAGCATTGAATATTTGGGACAAAGGCGTGTTTCTGCATTTTTTTTTTTAAGTATACAATGCAAGTTCAATCTTCATCACTTGTGCAGTAAGCATTGCTTCGGAACAAACTGCGGAGACCAACTGGCTTGAAAATATGGCATGTGCAAGGCAGAATCTATTACAGAGCTGCACATTACAAGCAAAAACGTCCCAACTATCAATTTAAGTTTTACTCTGTAACTATTTATAGGGGGCTCAAGTGAATCCCCATTTAATACCCACCACCTTCATACAATCAACAGACAATTAAGAGAATCCACTAACAGCTGAGATTTAATGGCCCACACATGTTTCAATCATGAACAGCAGTTATTTCATTCATCTTGAATTATACTGCAGCAAGTTGCCTGGTCTTGGCAGTAGACTTGGCAAGGCTCGTCTTTCTTAAACCAATAGCTTCCTGTATTTAATCTATCAACACTCGCTGTTTCAAATAAAGCACAGACAGAGGATCCTACAGCAAAGAAAAGCAAATGGGTTGTACATTCTCCTCAGCTTTATTTCAATTTTTAGCAAACGGAGGAATTAAACACCTTAAATGTGTGCAAACAGATGCAAAACTGCAGCACACAGAGCCAACAATTTATTGTTCATCATCATGTTATAAGTTAAGTCACATGCTCAGCTTGATTACATCACATATGTTCGCTGTGAATTTGATATTCCCGGTGCATGTGGCCTCCTTGCAGAACTTGAAATATGTTCAGATTCAACTGCATGTCCCTTCAGTTATCTGAATTAACAGAGTTTACATGCAAGCTGGCCATCCCTAATCAAAGTGGTGTTGATGAACTACTTTCTTAAGTCATTACAGTCCTTACGGTGTGGGGACACCCAGTGTTGTTCGGGAGTTAAGCCAGAGAAAGCAAATGAAAAGTGATATAATTCCATGTCAGGAAAATATGTGACTTAGAAGGGCATTTGCTCAGGCAATGTTCCCATGTTTCTGATACTCTTGCCGTTGGAAGAGTTCATGTCTTTGGAGAGTCCTGCCAAAAGAACACTGTTTGTGATACAGCTCTCTCAATTTTGGCACAAGCCCCCAATATTGGAAAGGAGGACGTCACAGGATCAACAGTCACTGATGAAGCAGCTAAAGGTGTTTGGGCCTCGGACACTGCCCAGAGGAACTCCAGAAGTGAAGCCCTGGAGTTGAATTACCTGACCTCCAACAACTATAACCATCTTACGTACCAGGTGTGACTCCAACCAGCAGCGGGTTTTCCCCCTGAATCTAAGTAGCTGCTGTTTTGTCAAGGCTTTTTGGCGCTACACTTGACCAGATGCCTTGATATCAAGGGATGTCAATCTGGTCCTCCTCAGAGAGTCTCTGGCCCTGTTAGGCAGCAGTGCTAACCAGTGAGCCACCATGCCACCCACCTTTGAGATCCACATCTGTCCAGCCCACCAGCTATATGACATTTGCATGATGGACAATGCTCAGAGCACTTTTCATTGTTAACCCTTCCACAACCATATACAGTATCCATTCTGCTGTCTGACTCACATCTGCTATAGGAGAAAGTGAGGTCTGCAGATGCTAGAGATCAGAGCTGAAAATGTGTTGCTGGAAAAGCGCAGCAGGTCAGGCAGCATCCAGGGAACAGGAGAATCGATGTTCCTGAAGAAGGGCTAATGCCCGAAACGTCGATTCTCCTGTTCCCTGGATGCTGCCTGACCTGCTGCGTTTTTCCAGCAACACATTTTCAGCTCACATCTGCTATACATTTCCTTCATCTATCATGTGTCACTTCATGGAGAACTTTAAAAATCCTGCCTCATGACATCACATGTAGCAACTTAGTCCTGAGAAATGAAGTTGGGTGAATAACTATCAGTGGGTGAACATTTGTAAAATTAAAAACCGCAACATTGTTCAGTTCACTGTACAAATAGAGAACCACAATTAAATGCACTATGAAGTTGAATGTTCCGCAAGCTAAAAGTCTTGACTCACTGGTCAAAACAGATCAACAAACAAGTCAACAATTGAGCCACAGGAAAACCTCAAATAGTACATCTCTATGACTCTATGACTACAGGTTGTGACAAAGACGTATTGTTATTAGCTGGAAATTTGCATTGGAAAAAGCAATGGATAGCATTAAGTTTGATTTGCACTTCTACATTCTGAAAGTTGTGAAGGAGAAACACATAGGGAGAATCTTCCCAGCTCCTGAACAGCATGGTCATTGGTGAGAAAGTTGGGAAAATTGCAAGAGATGGACAACCTGATGTCAAGAGCAAAACATTCCCTTTTGCAACCAAGTGTTGAGCAGTGAGGCAAGAATCTCATGAGTGAGTGGCCAGAGGGAATTTGCATGTATTAACATATTATTAACTGATCTTGCCTGATTAATACGCAGATTTCCATGCTCCCACCTGTCAGATAGAAACTGTACAATCATACAGCATGTAAACAGGCCATTCGGACCAACTCGTGCACACCAACCAGGTTTCCTAAACTGAACGAGTCCTGTTTGCCTGTGATTGGTCCATATCCCTCAACTTTTCCCATCCACGTACATGTCCAAATATCTTTTAAATGTTGGAATTGGAATTAGAATCCCTACAGTGTAGAAACAGGCTCTTCAGCTCAACAAGTCCATACTGACCCTCCAAAACGTAACCCACCCAGACCCATTCCCCTACACTTACCCCTGACTAACGCACCTAACCTACACAGCCCTGAACACTGTGGGCAATTTAGCACGGCCAATTCACTTACTCCCACAATCCAAAGATGTGCAGGTTAAAACCAGAGCACCAAGAGGAAACCCACACAGACACGGAGAGAATAATGCAAACTCACCCGAGGCTGTTCATATCTACTGTATCTGGCATGTAGATTAAATATTGATTTTTATTTGGGGCAGCACCGTGGGTCAGTGGTTAGCACTGCTGCCTCACATCGCCAGGCACCTGGTTCAATTCCAGCTTCAGGCGACTGTGTGTGGAGTTTGCACATTCTCCAAATGTCCACCAGGAGCTCCAGTTTCCTCCCACAGTCCACAGGCTGGGTGGAATGGCCACACTAAACTCCCCCATAGTAGCCAAAGATGTGCAGTCTAGGTGGCTTAGCCATAGTAAATGCAGGATTATGGGGATAGGGTGAGATGCTTTTCGGAGGGTCAGTGCAGACTCAAATGGGCCAAATGACCTCTATCTGCACTTTAAGCATTCTATGGGGGATTAAAGTGGTGAGGTGAAGAGTTTGATGGCTAGGTAGGGTTGGAAGGTGGGGATGTTCAAAGCCAATGGATTGGACTGGCCAACAAGATGGGAATGTGTATATTTGGGAATTTAAAGCATAAGGGTTTGAATCTGAGCCTCACTGTGTGAATGGTGACTGCAGTTTCCTTCCAACGTGCTGTGAGTAACAAGTTCACAATGGAGATAAAAGTAGATACTCCCACACCTGGGGCGGGCAGGGCAAGTGCTTCATTCTGTGAATGAGAGGCCTTCACTTTGATGCGATTTCAGGCTCTTCAAAGGATAACAGTACAACAAGGACACCCATACAATACTACAGAAAGACACTTGAGAGCCTTAGCCATTTACTTATTGTGTGAACTACAAATCCTGGCATCAAACACTCCTGACCACAACAAGCAGCATCAGGAATCAAACCCAGTAATGGCATTGAGACACAAGCAATTTGTTGCAGTCTGTTGGGATGCTCTTCGGAGGGACGGTGCAGACTCGATGGGCTGAATAGCCTCTTCCTGCACTGTAGGGACTCTATAATTCTAAGAGACTGAAGTCGGAGGCTATCTGCCATAGCTTTTAAGGATAATAAGGATTCTGTGTCAGAGGTTGGGCATGTTTAAACGATTATTACTTTATTTTATTGATCTAATGCTGAGGGTCAGTGTTTCCTGGCTTGCTGCCCCCAGGGTAAATTAACGTGTCAATAGGGACCTGAAGTAGGACTGGCAGCAACTGGGATTCAGGAGATCAAGTGGCACCTGGAAAACTGACATGGTCCAATTTAAACCCCTTGGTTCTGACGCAAGACCACACCGGACTCAAAACGTTTACTCTTGTTTCTCTCTCCCCAGATGCTGCCAGACCTGCTGAGCTCCTCCAGCACTTGCTGCTTTTATTTCAGATTTCCAGCATCCACAGTATTCTGCTTTCAACCCCCTTCATGTTTATGTTGTTTTAGCTGCTGTTCAAGAAGTTTTTCAAACGGGTTGAGAGAGCAATTCAGGCACACTGAATACAGCCATGGATAGAAAGTTGTTTGAATCTAAACAAAGTGTTGGTTAGAGAGGTGATGCTCAAACTGGAAGAGAGTTGAACGACAGCAAGCTTTGTTTTGACTGGCACCCTTGACAAACTGGCAAAAGTTATATTCCTCAGATACTGGTAGTTTACAGTATTATCCTGTCCACTTATTTCAGTTTTGTAATTTACCTAACTGTAAATATACTTGTTGTTCAATCAAATGCCACAAGAAATAACACCTTGATCCAATTTCTAGCCCATTTCTCCTCAATTTGCAATACCCGAGTAGTTAGTTCAGAATGCAACTGCAAAGGCTCTCACAAAGTTAGTTATATTTAAGGCAAAGTTGCATTGTTATTGGAGTAATTTATCGTTATTTATTTGAGTAATGTAAATAAAGTACAACATTAATGTGCATTCCCTCTTGCATTACATTTCTATTATTTAGCAAGGGTTTTTACATTGATTATGTGAACCTCTTGATCTACTGGAATATTTGGTCAAGCAGGACACTCCTGGTCCCATAGGTGCCAGTTAATAAAATGTTAATAAACATTTATTAACGGTTAATAAACTTTATCACATAGATCAGTTCAAGTTGTGCGAACCTGGACATTGTCACTGTGTTCCCAAATTGCTGGAAGCGTAGAAGGAGGCTGGTTCAGAAAAACATTGAGAAGGACGGTGAATGAAGAAGCAGTGCTCAAGTAGATGCAGACAGGTTCGTGGACAGCAGATGTAATTTAGTGGATAAATGTGGGCTAACCTATTTTGGGAGGGAATGCAAATACAAAAAAAACAAGGAAAACAGCTGAACTCCACCGACAAAACAGGGCCTTAAATATCCAATCCCAGCAAGGGCTCAGTGGATAAAGTCATTTTTAAAAATGGTCAATAGAATTAGAACATAGAACTGTACAGCATAGAAACAGGCCCTTTGGCCCACGATGTTGTGCTGAACATGACGCCAAATTAAACTAATCTCTTCTGCCTGCCCTTGGTCCATATCCCTCCATCCCTTGCATACTCATGTGTTTATCTAAAAGGGCCATTTAAGGGACTATCGTATCCGCCACCAACACCAGCCCTGGCAGTGCATTCCCAACTCCTACCATTCTGTGTAAAATTTTTGCCCCTCACATCTCTTTTGAACTTTACCTCTCTCACCTTATACACATTTCCTCTAGTTTTAGACATTTCAACACTGAAAAAAAGATTCTGACTGTCAACCCTATCTATGTACCTCATACTTTTATAGAGATTTCCATCACGTCTCCCCTCAGCCTCTGCCGCTCAACAGAAAACAACCTGACTTTTTCTATCCTCTCCTTACAGCTCATACCCTTTAATCCAGGCAGTATCCTGGTAAACCTCTTCTGCACCCTCTCCAAAGCCTCCACATCCTTCCTGTAATGTGGCAACCAGAATTGAATGCAAGATTAGTGTGATCTAACCAAAGTCTTATAAAGCCCCAACATGACGTCCTGACTTTTGTACTCAATTCCCTGACCATATAGATAAGCATGCCATGTGCCTTCTTTACCATCCTAGCTACATACATGGCCACGTTCAAGGAGCTATGGACTTGAATCCCAAGATCCCCCTGTACATCAATGCTGTTCAGCATCCTGCCATTAACTGTATACTTTTTCGAAACATTTGGATCTCTCAAAGTGCAGCATCACACACTCACCTGGATTAAACTCCACCTGCCATTTCTCCGCTCATCCCTACAATTGATCTATATCCCACTGTATCCTTTGATAAAATAGGTGAGCTTGCAGTATGGATAGGTACCTTGGACTTCGATGTTGTGGCCATTTCGGAGACATGGAAAGAGTAAGATCAGGAATGGATGTTGCAAGTTCCAGGGTTTAGATCGTTCATTAAGAACAGGCAAGGCGGTAAAAAAAAGAGGGGGAAGTGTGGCTTTGCTAGTCAAGGACAGTACAACAGTGGCTGAAAGAATTTGTGATGAGGACTCATCTTGTGAGGTGGTATGGGCTGAGGTTAGAAACAGAGGAGGAGAGGTCACACTACTGAGAGGTTTGTTTTAAAACAGACCTCCGCAGAGTACCAGGGAGGTGGAAGAGAGGATTGGCAAAATGATTCTGGGTAGGAGTGAAAGGAACAGGATGGTCATTATGGGGGACTTTAACTTCCCCAACATTGACTGGAAATATTATAACTCTAGTATGCTGGATGGATGCAGGAGGGTTTCCTGACAGTATGTCAAGAGGGGATGCCACACTGGATCTGGTACTTGGTAATGAACCAGGCCAGGTGTTTGATTTAGTGGTAGGTGAGCACTTTGGAGACAGTGACCATAATTCAGTTACGTTTAGTTTAGCGATGGAAGGGGATAGGTACATGCCACAGGGCAAGAGTTATCGATGGGGCAAGGGCAATTATAATGCGATTAGGCAAGACTTAGGATGCATAGAATGGGGAAGCAAAATGCAGGGAATGGACAATCGAAATGTGGAGCTGAAGGAACAGATATTGCATGTCCTTGATAGTTATGTCCCCGTCAGGCAGGGAGGAAGTGATAAAGGTAAGGGAACCGTGGTTCACCGAAGAAATTGCATCTCTTTTAAGGGGAAGGAGGAGGTTAATGTGACAATGAGACGAGATAGTTCAGATGAAGAAATGGAGAGATACAGATTAGCTAGGAAGGAATTAAAAAGAGAGAGAGTTAAGAAGAGCAAAGAGAGGACATGAGCAGTCTTTAGCAAGTAGAATAAAGGAGAACCCTAAAGCTTTCTATAGGGATGTGAGGAATAAAAGGATGACTAGGGTAGGAATAGGGCCAGTCAAAGATAGAAGTGGGAAGTTGTGTATGGACCCTGTGGAGATCAGAGAGGTGCTAAATGAATATTTCTCAACAGTTTTCAATCAGGAAAAGGATAATATTGTAGAGGAGAAGAATAAAATACGAGATATGAGACTAGAAAGAATTGAGATTAGTAAGGAAGAGATGCTATCAATTCTAGAAGGAGTGAAAGTAGACAAGTCCCCTGGGCCGAATGGAATTTATCTGTGGGAAGCTAGGGAGATGATAAAGCCTTTGGCTTTGATCTTTGAGTCATCATTGTCTACAGGTTTAGTACCAGAGGACTGGAGGATTGCAAATGTTGTGCCCTTGTTCAAGAAGGGCAGTAGAGATGACCCATCTAATTATAGACCAGTGAACCTTATATCTGTTGTCGAAAAAGTTTTGGAAAGGATTATAAGAGATAGGATTTATCATCATCTAGCAAGCAACAATTCAATTTCAGATAGTCAACATGGTTTCCTCAAGGGTAGGTCATGTCTCACAAACCTCATTGAGGTGACCAAGCAGGTGGATGAGGGTAGGGCAGTTGACGTGGTATACATGGAGAAAGTGAGGACTGCAGATGCTGGAGACCAGAGTTGAAAAATGTGGTGCTGGAAAAGCGCAGCAGGCCAGGCAGCATCCGAGGAGCAGGAGAATCGACGTTGCAGGCAAGGCTGTTGCAGAAAATGCAGAGGCACGGGATTGAGGGTGATTTAGCAGTTTGGATTAGAAACTGGCTTTTTGAAAGAAGACAGCTAGTGATGGTTGATAGAAAATATTTAGCTTGGAGTCTGATTACTAGTGTTGGGCCTCGAGGATCTGTTTTGGGACCACTGCTGTTTGTCATTTTTATAAATGACTTGGATGCAGGCATAGGTGGTTGGATTAGTAAATTTGCAGACAACACTGAAGTCGGTGGACTAGTGGGCAGTGTGGAAAAATGTTGCCGTTGCAAGGGGATTTGGATAAACTGCAGAATTGGGCTGAGAGGTGGCAAATGGAGTTCAATATAACTTTAGAAAGAATAACAGCAAGGCAAAATACTGGGTCAATGGAAAGATTCTTGGTAGGGTGGAGGTGCAGATGGATCTTGGGAGTCCTTGTACATAGATCCCTGAAAGTTGCCGCCCAGGTTGATAATGCTGTTAAAGAAGGCATACGGTGTGTTAAATTTTATTGGTAGAGGGATTGAGTTCCGGAACCGTAATGTCATGCTGCAACAGTACAAAACAATAGTGCACTTGGAATATCGTGCACAATTTGGTGCATTACAGAAAGGATGTAGAAGCATTGGAAATGGTGCAGAGGAGATTTACCAGGATGTTGCCTGGTCTGGAGGGAAGGTCTTATGAGGAAAGGCTGAGAGATTTGAACCTGTTCTCATTGGAAAGGCGGCAGCTAAGAGGGGATTTGATAGAGACATACAAGACGATCAGAGGATTAGATAGGACAGAAGTGAAAGTCTTTCTCCTTGGATGATGACGTCAGCTTGTACGAAGGGGCATAACTACAAATTGAGGGGCGATAGATTTAAGACAGATGTCAGAGGCAGGTTCTTTACTCAGAGAGTGGTAAGGGCGTGGAATGCCCTGCCTGCCAATGTAGTTAATTCAGCCACGTTAGGGAGATGTAAACAACCCTTGGCTAAGCACATGGATGATGATGGGATAACGTAGGGGAATGAGCTTAGAGGAATTCACAGATTCGGCGCAATATCGAGGCTGAAGGGCCTGTTCTGCGCTGTACTGCTCTATGTTCTATAACCTTCTACACTATCCACAACTCCACCGATCTTTGTATCATCTGCAAACTTACTAACCCACCCAACTACATTTTCACCTCAGTCATTTGTATATATATCACAAACAGCAAGGGTACCAGTACCAGTACAGATCCCTGCAGAACACCACTAGTCACAAACCTCCAGCCTGAAAAACACCCTTCCACCAGGACCCTCTGTCTTCTACGGGTAAGCCAATTCTGAATCCATGCAGCCAAATCACTGTGGATCCCATGCATCTTAATCTTCTGGATGAGCCTACCATGAGGGACCTTGTTGAATACATTACCAAAATCCATGCAGACAATGTCCATTGCTCCACCCTCATTGATCACCTTAGTCACCTCCTCAAAAAATTCAATCAAGTTATAGAATCATCGAATCCCTACTGTGTGGAAACAGGCTCTTTGGCCCTACAAAGAACATTCAAAAGGTATCCCACTAAACCCATTCCCTTATTACTCTATGTTTACCCCGACCGATGCTTGAACACTATGGGCAATTTAGCATAACCAATTCACCTAACCCGCACATCTTTGGACTGTGGGGGGAAAAAATCGGAGCATCCGAAGAAATCCACGCAGATACAGGGAGAATGTGCAAACTCCACACAGACAGCTGCCCGAAGCTGGAATTTTGACAGAGCGGCGAGGAGAGAAGGTGGAGTGAAGCGAGGGCTGCAGGGAAGGTAAGGACTTAATTTATATTTGGGCAGTGGCTAAACCAGAGATATTACATGTGTAGCATCTCCTCTCTCCCCCCCACCCCCCCACACACAAACCGGAAGAAAAAGACTCTAAGGTAGGGCTTTTATTTTTTCTTTCATATATTTAAGTGCATTGTTTGGTTTTAGTTAGTTCGTATAAGCTAAGGCTTACAATGGCAGGGGACCTCAGACCCATGGCATGTGCCTCTTGCTTGATGTGGGAGCTTAGGAATGTGTCCGATGTTCCTGACTCTTACACTTACAGGAAGTGTGTCCAGCTGCAGCTCTTATTTGACCGCGTGACGGCTCTGGAGCTGCGGATGGACTCACTGTGGAGAATCCGCGATGCTGAGGTGGTCGTGGAGAGCATATTTAGTGAACTGGTCACACCGCAGGTTAGAATTGCTGTGGGAGACAGTGAATGGGTGACCAAAAGACAGAAAACGATTAGAAAGGCAGTGCAGGTGTCCCCTGTGGACATCCCCCTCCAAAACAGGTATACTGTTCTGGATACTGTTGGGGGAGATGGCTCACCAGGGGAGGGCAGCAGTTGCCAGGATCATGGCACCGTGATGGGCACTGCTGTTCAGAAGGGTGGGAAAAAGACTCATAGGACCATAGTCATAGGGGATTCTATTGTAAGGGGTGTGGATAGGCGGTTCTTTGGCCGAAAACAGGACTGCCGGATGGTATGGTGCCTCCCAGGCCGATCGGCTGTAGAGCATTCTAAAAGGGGAGGGTGAACGGCCAGTTGTCTTGGTACATATAGGCACCAACGATATAAGTAGAAAACGAGATGAGGTCCTGAAAGAAGAATTCAGGGAGCTAGGAGAGGTTGTGATCTCTGGATTACTATCAGTGCCATGTGCTAGCCAGCGTAGAAATGAAAAAATAGGCAGGTGAACACGTGGCTTGAGAGATGGCGTAGGAAGGAGGGGTTCAGATTTGTTGGGCATTGGGACCAGTTCTGGGGAAGGTGGGACTATTACAAAATGGACGGTGTACATCTGAACCAGACCAGAACCAATGTCTTTGGGGGAGTTTTTGCTACTGCTTAAACTAATGTGGCAGGGGGCTGGGAACCAGAGGAGAAAACAAGCAGGCAGCGAGGTGGAGACTGGGGATAGTATTATGAAGATAGCATTAATAAAGGGAAGAGAAGGCAGAGAGCAGATGAGTGCAAAAAACTGGTGGCCTGAAATGCATCTACTTTAATGCAAGGAGTATAGTGTGTAAGGCAGATGAACTTAGGGCTTGGATTGGTGCCTGGGAGTATGACGTTATGGCAATCACACAGACTTGGTTAAAGGAATGGCACGATGATTGGCAATTAAATGTTCCAGGATATAATCGCTTCAGACAGGACAGGGAAGGAAGGAAGGAAGGGGGGGGGGGGGTGGAGTTGCATTGCTGGTCAAGGATAATATCACGGCTATGCTAAAGGAGCACACTATGGAGGTCTTGGGTAGTGAGGCATTATGGGTGGAGCTGAGAAATAAGACAGGTGCAGTTACACTGTTGGGGGCTGTATTGCAGGCCTCCCAACAGTGAGCATGAGGTAGAAGAACAAATAGGTAAACAGATTATAGAAAGATGTGGAGGCAATAGGGTACTGGTGATAGGAAATTTTAATTTTCCCAACATTGACTGGGATACAGATGCTACCTGACCTGCTGTGCTTTTCCAGCACCATTCTAATCTAGACTCTGGGATACACTTAATGTCAGAGGTCTGGATGGGGTAGAATTTGTAAGAAGCGTCCAGGAGAGCTTTCTAGAGCAGTATGTCAATAGTCTGACGAGTGAAGGGGCCACATTGGAACTGGTATTGGGGAACGAGCCAGGCCAGGTGGTAGAAGTTGTGGTGGGGGATTTCTTTGGGAATAGTGATTACAATTCTGCAAGTTTTAAAATACTCATAGATAAAGAAGAGAGTGGTCCTAAAGGAAGAGTACTAAACTGGGCCAAGGCCAATTACATCAAAATTAGGCAGGAACTCAGAAATGTGGATTAGACACAGCTATTTGAAGGGAAGTCCACATGTGAGATGTGGGAGGCTTTCAAAGATAGTGCAGGATAGGCATATCCCGTTGAAGGCAAAGGATAGGAAGGGCAAGATTCGTGAACCGTGGATGACAGGAGAAATCGTACAACGAGCCAAGAGGAAAAGGGAAGCATACATAAGGTCTAAGCAGCTAAGAACAGAATGGGCCCTGGAAGAATAATCGGAAGAATAGGACAAGTCTTAAATGAGGAATCAAGCGGGCTAAAAGGGGTCATGAAATAGCTTTAGCGAGCAGAATTAAGATTAGATTGATTGCATTACATTAGATTGCATTACAGTGTGGAAACAGGCCCTTCGGCCCAACAAGTCCACACCGACCCGCCGAAGCGTAACCCACCCATACCCCTACATTTACCCCTTACCTAACACTACGGGCAATTTAGCATGGCCAATTCACCTGACCTGCACATCTTTGGACTGTGGGAGGAAACCGGAGCACCCGGAGGAAACCCACGCAGACACGGGGAGGATGTGCAAACTCCACACAGTCAGTCGCCTGAGGTGGGAATTGAACCCGGGTCTCTGGCGCTGTGAGGCAACAGTGCTAACCACTGTGCCACCGTGCCGCCCTTAGGAGAATCCCTAAGCATTTTATTCTTATATAAGCAGCAAACGGGTAACTAGAGAAAGGATTGGTCCACTAAAGGATAACGAAGGAAGGCTGTGTGTCAAACCTGAGAGAATTGGAGAGATTCTGAATGATTACTTTGCATCAGTGTTCACTGATGAGAGGAACATGATGAATATTGAGATTAGAGATAGAAGTTTGATTAGTCTGGATCACGTTGACATACGTAAGGAAGATGTGCTGGGTAGGCTAGAGGCTATTAAAGTGGACAAGTCCCCAGGACCGGATGGGATCTATCCCAGGGTGCAGGGAGGCGAGAGAGGAAATAGCTGGGGCCCTGACAGATATCTTTGTGACATCTTTAAACACAGCTGAAGTGCCGGAGGACTGGAGGGTTACTCATGTTGTCCCCCTGTACAAAAAAGGTAGTGGGGATATTCTGGGTAACTACAGACCAGTGAGCCTGACGTTAGTGGTGGGAAAGTTGCTGGAGAAGGTGCTGAGGGATAGGACCTATTTGTATTTAGAAAAGAATGGGCTTATCAGCGATAGGCAACATGGTTTTGTGCGGGAGAGATCATGCCTTACCAACCTAATAGAGTTGAGGAAGTGACCAAGTTGATAGATGAAGGAAGGGCTGTTGATTTCATATACATGGGTTTTAGTAAGGCGTTTGATAAGGTTCCCCATGGTAGACTAATAGAGAAAGTGAAGTCACATGGTGTGCAGGGTGTTCTACCCAGGTTGATAAACAACTGGTTGAGCAATAGGAGACAGAGTACTTGTTGAAGGGAGTTTCTCGAAATGGAGAAAGGTGACTAGTGGTGTTCCACAGGGGTCAGTGTTGGGGTCACTGTTGTGGTGAAAGTGAGGTCTGCAGATGCTGGAGATCAGAGATGGAAATGTGTTGCTGGAAAAGCGCAGCAGGTCAGGCAGCATCGAGGGAACAGGAGAATCGACGTTTCGGGCATTAGCCCTTCCTCAGGAATGTGGTCTTGTGGAGCAGTGGTAGTGTCTCCGATTCTCCTGTTCCCTAGATGCTGCCTGACCTGCTGCGCTTTTCCAGCAACACATTTCCATCACTGTTGTGGTCACTGTTATTTGAGATATACATAAATGATCTGGAAGAGGGCATTGTTGGTATGATCAGCAAGTTTGCAGATGACACGAAGATTGGTGGAGGAGCAGAAAGCATAAGGGACGGTCAGAGAATACAGGAGGATATAGATAGACTGGAGAGTTGGATGGAAAAGTGGCAGATGGTTTTCAATCCAGAAAAATGTGAGGTGATGCATTGAGGCGAGACTAATTCTAGAGCAAGTTATACAATGAACAGAAGAGTCTTGGGAAAAGTTGATGGGCAGAGAGATCTGGGAGTGCAGGTTCATTGTACCCTGAAGGGTGCTGCACAGGTGGATAGAGTGGTCAAGAAGGCATATAATATGCTTGCCTTCATTGGACGGGTATGGAGTAGAAGAGCTGGCAAGTCATGTTAAAAATGTACAAGACATTGGTTCGGCTGCATTTAGAATACTGTGTACAGTTCTGGTTGCCACATTACCAAAAGGATGTGGATGCTTTGGAGACAGTACAGAGAAGGTTTATGAGGATGTTGACTGGTATGGAAGGTGCTAACTATGAAGAAAGGTAGAGTAGATTAGATTTATTTTCCATTAGAAAAAAGGAGATTGGGGGGGGGACCTGATTGAGGTTTACAAAATCATGACAGAGGGATAGAGATGCTTAGGAATTGACCGACAGGTTTAGACAGTGGATTTGGATCGGCTCAGGCTTGGAGGGCCGAAGGGCCTGTTCCTGGGCTGTAAATTTTCTTTGTTCTCTTTATTCTTTGAACCCAGGTCCATGGTGCTGCGAGGCAACAATGCTAACCACTGAGCCACCATGCTGCCATTTTTTAATCAGTTTATTTTTCTCATTGGTGACTATTTTTACATTTCACAATAAACAGCCCAAATCCCAGCTTCTGGTACAATTTAAGTACAAATCACTATTTCCCTTTCCTCCTCCCACTGCAGGAAAAATAGGCAGTACACAATTCTAAACAGTACCAAACTAAATTTGTTCCCTGCAATCAGTTCAATCACTCTCTCCTGGGGTGAGCCTGTCAAATAGGTACTATCGTCAGGGGCTCCCAGTCTTTTCAGGTCGGTGATATAATCTGCCAGCTTCGCTTGCTCATCCAAGTAGTGCCTCTCCAGGAAGTCACAAAGATGAGGGTCCATGTGGCCAGAGAAGACTTTGTGCAGATCCAGCAGATTCTGGTTCACATCCTTCTCCATCTGCAGAGCTCTCTGCATTGCCTCCAGACCATTGCCCCACTCATCCTGCTCTGGCTTCTCGTCATCCTGCCGGGGGACACGGCCTCCACGTTTATTCTGGAATTTACTAAAACATGACCTGCCCTGTGCAAAGCCATGCTGACTGTGCCTAATTAGGCCATGTTTTTCCAAATGTGCATACCCCTAATAATTCTCTCCAACACCTTTGCAGCCACCAATGTGTGACTCACCGATTTATAGTTTCTTAGATTATTATTTCCCTTCTTGTATAAAGGAACAACATTAGCTACTCATCAGTCCTCTGGAACCTCTCCAGCAGCTGGTGTGGATACAAAGATCTTGGCCAAGGCCCCAGCAATCTCCTCTATTGCTTCTCTCACTAAAGTGGGGTAGATACCAATCGGGCTCTGAGGACTTATCCGCCTTAATGCTCTTCAAGAGATTCAACACCACTTCTTTCTTTATCTCAGAATGCCCTAGCATATTAGCATGCTCCACACCAATCTCATATTCCACCATATTCTTCTCCTGGGTGAATACCAATGCAAAGTATTCATTTAGGATCTCACCCACATTCTCCACCTCCAAGCACAAGTTTCCTCTTTTATCCTCGAATGGTCCTACCTTCGCCCTAGTTATCGTCGTCTGTTTAAATATAATCTATAGAATGCCTTGGGATTCTCTTTAATCCTAGTTGCCAAGGTCATTTTATGGCCCCTCCTTGCTCTAACTCCCTGGAGTACTTTCCTACTTTCCTTATATTCCCTAGCTCCTGCTTAATATTGATGCAGTTTGCATTCCTCCAAGGTCCTGACTTATCCTTGTCCACAGCTATCTTACAACTAAAGGAGTTGTGATCACTGTTTCCAAGATGCTCTCCCACTGAAAGGTCAGTCACCGAACCAGGCACATTAGCCAGTACAAGGTCCAGTATGGCCCCTCCTCTGGTCGGATTATCCACATACTGTTTCAAGAAACCTTCTTGGATGCACCTAATAAATTCTGCATCTAAACCTCTTGCTCTAAGGGAGTCCCAGTCAATATTGGGGAAATTAAAGTCACCCACTATGTCAACTTTATTGCATCTTTCCATAATCTGCTGACATATCTGTTACTCAATGTCTCGATGGCTGTTGGGGAGCCTATAGTCAGAGTGATTGCACCCATCTTACTTATGAGCTCTACCCATATTGCCTCAGTGGATGAGCCCTCCAGTATGTCCTTTCTGAGTACAGATGTAACATTCTCTCTGATAAGTAATGCAATTCTGTCACCTTTTTTACCTTCCTCTCCATCTCATCTAAATTAACACAACCCTGCAACATTGAGCAGCTTGTACTGTCCCCTCTCTCAACCAAGTTTCTGTAATGGCCATAGCATCATACTGATCCAGGCTCTCAGCTCATCTGTCTTACATATGTACTGAAAAATCACACAACCCCGGATTATAGTCCAACAGGTTTATTTGGAAGCACTAGCTTTTGAAGCGCTGTTCCTTCATCAGGTAGTTGTGAAGATTAAGGAGCAGCACTCAGAAAGCTAGTGCTTCCAAATAAAGCTGTTGCACTATAACCTGGTGTTGTGTGATTTTTTTTAAAAACTTTGTACACCTCAGTCCAACACCAGCACCTCCAAACCATGACTATCACCTTACCTATAATACCCCTTGTGCTGAAATAAGTACCTGGTGTTGTGTGATTTTTTTAAAAAAACTTTGTACACCTCAGTCCAACACCAGCACCTCCAAACCATGACTATCGCCTTACCTATAATACCCCTTGTGCTGAAATAAGTACACTTCAGCCCATTAGTACCACTGTGTTCATTTACCTATCTCTGCCTGTCTATTCTGTCTGATTTACTGGTCCTAACATCTACCTTCCTCTCAATCATGCTACTTGCTGACCTGCTATTCTGCTTCCCAGCCCCTTGCTACTCTAGTTTTAATTCTTGGAGAATAGCATGTAGACCAAAGAAGTAATAATGAATTAATACAAATGACTAGTTAGGCAAGTTACACTCGTTCAGTTATTATTGGTCCAGATTAATGCTCTAATCAGAGAATCCTTACAGTGTGGAAGCAGGCCGCTGAGCCCATCAAGTCCAAACCTACCCACCGAACAGCATCCCACACAGATCCATCCCCCTATCCTTGTAACCCTACATTTCCCATGGCTAATCCACCTAATCTTACCCACCTTTAGACTGTGGGAGGAAATCCAAATCAGACATGGGGATAATGTGCAAACTCCACACAGACAGTCACCCAAGGTTGGAATCGAACCCAGGTCCCTGGGACTTTGAGGCTATAGTGCTCACCACTGAGCCACCGTGCCGCCCTACATTACTAAATCTCACCCGATTTAAATGCTTCAATTATCTCTACCTTGTACTTTATAGTTTCTGATGGGAATAGTCCAGGTGTCCTGCCTCACTACCATATCAAATACTTCTTTTCTACATTTTCCACATCAGATACATGCTTTCTGTAGTGACAGTGCCAAAGATTACAGGCAATACTCCAGATGGGGCCTGGCCAACGTTCTGAAAAATGCTTTGCTTACTTCCTTGGAAGCAAAAAAAAAACCCCACTTGGCCGAGACAGAGATATGGTAACATTAATTACACTCAGGGCACTGCCACACAGCTTTTATGCCAGACTGAGGAATGAGGATAACCTAGGATGGAACTCTCCTCTTCAATCGCACCTCCACTTCAACTGCTGCCCTTATTTCATTGGGGAATGATAACACTGCTGTTTAGGGCATTTTGCTGTGTACAATTTAGCTGTCATATTTCCCATATTGCAACTAAACTATGATAATATTTATCTAAATTAAACTCTATCTTCCACTCCTCAGCCCATTGGCCCATCTGATCAAGATCTGGTTGTAATCTGAGGTAATCTTTGCTGTCCACTACACCTCCAATTTTGGTGTCATCTGCAAACTTACTAACTATCCCTCTTAGGCTCACTTCCAAATAATTTATATAAATGGTTGAGCTTTTTAAACTTTATTTCTTTATTTTTTGACTTAATACTAAGGATGACTGTAATGTTTAACTTTCAACTTTGTTCCTTATTTCTTTCTACCTTATTCTTAAGTTATTGATCTGGGTACTTGTACCTAAGGTAGCACCATGTGGGGTGATATTGAAAATGCCTCACTGTATTCCTGTGCTTCTGTACTTGAGTATAAATCTAAAATTATTGCTCCCTTTGAAATTTGGTATTCTTGCGTCTGTTCTGAAGAGTGGAAAATGAAAAGCATGTCCCTTTGGTCAACAATATATAAATGACAATTGTGTCCTCTCTCTTGGCCTTTCTAAGATGTGAATGTTGGATCTTGTTACAAGTGTCAGGGTGTATCCCACTGATAAAGTAATTTGGGTCCTCCTGACATGAAGTAAGGTGTTATATAAATGCAAACTATTCTTTCCTTGCTGAATGACGACTTTTAGAACAATCCCACACAAACATTTGTCTCTAACGTTGTATAAAACCTATGGCTAATTCCCAATTGGCAGCAGCTAGCGCCCACACAGATTTCAAAACAGGCCAAGCTGAAGTTTTAGATTCTTACGTGACGGAGGTTTCCCTAGAAATTATCCAGTTCTTGGTGGGACATGTGCTTCTTTTGGCTCAATGTCCTTTATACGAACAGGAAGGAATAATATCGCTATTTGGTGGACATGTATCAATAGACTCATCATGTAAATAACTGGCAAGCACCCAGGCACACCTCAACATTCCTTGTACAGTCATCCAAATCTCCCACTTTCCATTGCACAACTAAATCAATGGTGACTCTTTGACAAATCAGTGGGATACACCCTGACACTTGTAACAAGATCCAACATTCACATCTTAGAAAGGCCAAGAGAGAGGACACAATTGTCATTTATATATTGTTGACCAAAGGAACATGCTTTTCATTTTCCACTCTTCAGAACAGACTCAAGAATACCAAATTTCAAAGGGAGCAATAATTTTAGATTTATACTCAAGTACAGAAGCACAGGAATACAGTGAGGCGTTTTCAATATCACCCCACATGGTGCTACCTTAGGTACAAGTACCCAGGTCAATAACTTAAGAATAAGGTAGAAAGAAATAAGGAACAAAGTTAAAAGTTAAACATTACAGTCATCCTTAGTATTAAGTCAAAAAATAAAGAAATAAAGTTTAAAAAGTTCAACCATTTATATAAATTATTTGGAAGTGAGCCTAAGAGGGATAGTTAGTAAGTTTGCAGATGACACCAAAATTGGAGGTGTAGTGGACAGCAAAGATTACCTCAGATTACAACCGGATCTTGATCAGATGGGCCAATGGACTGAGGAGTGGAAGATAGAGTTTAATTTAGATAAATGCATTTTGGGAAAGCAAATCTTAGCAGGACTTATACATTTAATGGTAAGGTCCTAGGGAATGTTGCTGAACAAAGAGACCTTGGAGTGCAGGTTCATAGCTCCTTGAAAGTGGAGTCGCAGGTAGATAGGATAGTGAAGAGGGTGTTTGGTATGCTTTCCTTTATTGGTCACTGTATTGAGTTGGGAGGTCATGTTGCAGCTGTACAGGATATTGGTTGGTACATTGCGTGCAATTCTGGTCTCCTTCCTATTGGAAGGGTGTTGAGAAACTTGAAAGGGTTCAGAAAAGATTTAAAAGGATGCTGCCAGGGTTGGAGGATTTGAGCGATAGGGAGCAGCTGCATAGTCCGAGGTGTTTACCCTAGAGAATCAGAGGCTGAGGGGTCACCTTATAGAGGTTTATAAGGTCATGAGGGGCAACGATAGGGTAAATAGATAAAGTCTTTCCCCTGGGGTGGGGGAGTCCAGAACTAGAGGGCATAGGTATAAGGTGAGAGGGGAAAGATATAAAAGAGACCAAAGGACAACTTTTTCACACAGAGGGTGGTACGTGTATGGAATGAGCTGCCAGAGGAAGTGGTGGAGGCTGATACAATTGCAACATTTAAAAGGCATTTGGATGGCTATATTAATAGGAAGGGTTAGGAGGGATATGGGCCAGCTGCTGGCAGGTGGGATTAGATTGGGTTGGGATATCTGGTCGGCATGGACGGATTGGACCGAAGGGTCTGTTTCTGTGCTGTACATCCGTGACTCTGTGACTCATTGCAGTCTTTAAGTGCTTAGCCACGTTTTAACCACACTCCCTACAAGCATTCGACCTCCTCTGCTTTGGCATGTTTTCCACACGCTGGCTCAATCTCCTCTGCTCACGTCATCACTGCAGATGTCAGGGAAACCATTGTTGCTGTGTTGGGCTTGCTCCTGGGATCTCAGACCACCAAAGCCTCTGTCTCGCCTTTGGTCCATATGCCAGGAAAGTCACCAAGGGTCCTGCGCCAGACCCCCAGCTGCTGTCTCGCACTGGATATATTGCTGATGCCAAATTTGTAATTTTTTTAAAAATTTGTAATGTATATGCATGACACAGATACACTATCACACTGTATGTATGAAAAGCAACAAACATTTGTACATAACATGCTGTCCTCTACTACCAGAAAGAAGGTGTCCAAGCATTGCAACTCTCCTTAGGTTAAACAAAAACATGAGAGCAAATGTCCTCTGTTGCATTCCCTATGGCAATGCATCTATCAATCAGAGTTAACTTGCCAACAAACTAACACCCTTTACCAATGCAATATAAATTGTTGTTGCTTTTGAGATTTGGTATTCTTGCAATTTTGTCCTGAAGAATACAAGATGAAAAGCTTCAACGCCCTCTCTTTGGTCAGCAATCCTCAAATACTGTGCTACCGCATTATTTGAATAGCGCTTACATAATTCTGAAAGGGCCAGGGTCATGCTGTTTTCCCAAGTTATTAAACTTCCATGCATCATTAACTCGTCACATCCTTCACTTAACTCAGTAACAAAGAAACGCATCCTGAAAGCCAACACGAAACACGTAACTTCAGTTCTCATCTCTGCGACAGAAAAAACGATACCTGCCTGGCTCGCTCAATCATCAGCATGATATTACCCAGATCACAGAAACAATTTCAAGAGCCATTTGCTGATCCTATTGTACATCTCTATGACTCTGACTCTATGACATCCTAAAACTCAGTAACAAATCAACAAACCCGCACGTCATTTACATCATATAATTCTACCAGAAACGTTGTACATTTTTCCTTGTAGCCTCATCACAAATCAAACATACACTCACACACACAAAAATGAAGGATATTGTGAATTCTTACAACATAAACTCCATAACTATGCTGCTTCTTCCCCTTTCTGTTAAATTAGGCAGCAGCCTTAGTAATCCAATACTCCATCTCAGTGAAAGCCCTTTTTCAGGAGTTCATGTGTTTCACAGCAACTACATTTCCAATGGGTCATTCTTCTTCTGAAGACAGGAAGCAAGGTTTCAGCCTCACCGGCTGTGTGTGATGGGGACTGTTGTCGAAAGCAATGAGTCTGAAGAAGTTAATGCTCATATTACATTGAGCTCCACTTAATCTCATTATATCACACAATCTTTGGGTGAGAGTTCTGTACAAGGTCCCATCAGGAGCAGTTGTGTTTTATCCAGCTCCCAAGTTCCTTGCAATTATGGCTAGCAAGTTAATCTACACCATACCTATTGCTATCATATGGTTATGCATGTTAAGTGCTTCTTCTATTTAGACCCTGATCTATCTTTTACCACTGAAATTAGACATCCTCCTTGTTCTATGCTGAGTCTTAGTGACAATGAATGACCCAAACTAAAATACCACGTGTTGGAAGTGAAAGTGAGTAGCTTTGTAGATGGGAATTTCATTTAGCTGAATTACGCGAGAACTGATTAGAACAAGGTCAGCCAGATAGGCCTCAAAGAATGAGATCCCTGATTGAGGGTGTTAACCTGGTCTAATCAGGGAGCCCTAGCTGACATATCTAAACAGGAGTGTCAGAAGTTCTGTTCACTCTCGGAGCCATTCTGATCTAGTTGGGTCAGTGCCGTGTACATTGTAAATAAAGGGTAACAAGCTGACAGGATACCAACTGCATGGAGTTATTTCACATGACATTATAACAGGAGGCATATTTGCTGAAAAACAGAGTCACACAGAACAGAGGCAGGCCCTTTGACCCATGCCGACCAAAATGTCCATCCGTGCTAACCCCATTTCCCTGCACTTGGCCCAGATCCTTCCAAACCTTTCCTATCCATGTATTTGTCCAAATGTCTTTTAAATGTTGATAATGTACCTGCCTCAATCACTCCCACTGGCAGCTCATTCCATATGCGTACCCCCCTCTGTGTAAAAAAAAGTTGCCTATTAGGTTCCTTTTATTCTTTTCCCTCTAACCTTAATCTGATGCCCTCTCGCCCTTGATTCCCCAACCCTGGGAAAATGACTGAGTGCATTTACCCTCTCCATGCCTCTCATGATCTTATACACTTCTACAAGATCCCCCCCCTCAGTCTCCTACACTCTAAGGAAAGAAAGTCCTAGCTTGTCCAATCTCTGCCTATAACTTAGACCCTTGAATCCTGGCAACATCCTTGTAAATTTCTTCTGCAGTCTTTTCAGCAAATATGCTATTATTCTTTCTTCAGCCAATACCATCCTGCTCATGCACTTCCATGCATGTTAGCAGACCTCTCCAAAGGGATCACTTGGTCCTTTCAGAACAGATATATTGAAAGGTGATATTAACGGAAAGATCCTGTTAGTCTTTAAACACAATTACTTTGGGTTGGTCCTTTATATACTGTACCGGATAGTTCTCTACATGCATGGTCGTGGATCTGACTGGAAGAATGAATAACAAGGGTTTTTTCTACAAACCCTGCACAGATACATCCATTGTTTCTGACTTCCAGAAAAGCACTATGGCCTTCAAATGCTAGTGTTCATTCTGCAAATGTTGTGAGAGCATCCAATCATTGGACCACCTCTTTGTTTTGATTCTTTCCCCTCCAACTACGTGTGCAATTGTTTCTTGAAGGAATGACCTTACTTTGACTGCATGTGGGCGGCATGGTGGCACAGTGGTTAGCACTGCTGCCTCACAGCGCCAGAGACCCGGGT
>NC_057730.1:5229703-5230823 GCF_004010195.1 Chiloscyllium plagiosum
CCTCCGGGTGCTCCGGTTTCCTCCCACAGTCCAAAGATGTGCAGGTCAGGTGAATTGACCATGCTAAATTGCCCGTAATGTTAGGTAAGGGGTAAATGTAGGGGTATGGGTGGGTTACGCTTCGGTGGGTCGGTGTGGACTTGTTGTGCCGAAGGGCCGGTTCCACACTGTAATGTAATTAGATTAGATTAGATTACCTACAGTGTGGAAACAGGCCCTTCGGCCCAACAAGTCCACACCGACCCGCCGAAGCGCAACCCACCCATACCCCTTCACCTAACACTACAGGCAATTTAGCATGGCCAATTCACCTGACCAGCACATCTTTGGACTGTGGGAGGAAACCGGAGCACCCGGAGGAAACCCACGCAGACACGGGGAGAATGTGCAAACTCCACACAGTCAGTCACCTGAGGCGGGATTTGAACCCAGGTCTCTGGTGCTGTGAGGCAGCAGTGCTAACCACTGTGCCACTGTGCCACCGTGCCGCCCCAAATCTAATCTAATCTAATAATGAATTGGCCCAGCTTCAGACTGTGTGAGATGGTGAACATCAGCAACATGGGCATGCAAGCAGGTCTGATTGAAACAATGTCACCATGTCCTTCTTTCCCTGCACACTTTAATGAATACTTGAAGGTGAGAGGAGAAAGATTTTTAAAAAGACATGAGAGGCAATTTTCTTTTTTTTTTAAACACAGCGAGTGGTTCATATGTGGAACTGGTGGATGCAGGTATAGTTACAAAATTGAAAAGGCGTTTAGCTAAGTACATGAATAAGAAATAGGCCAAGTGCAGGCAGCTGGGTCTAGTTTAGTTTGGGATTATGGTCAGTATGCACTGGTTGGACCAAAGGGTCTGTTTCCATACTGTGTGACTATGAATGGCTATGTAGCAAAGTAATCGGTAGAGTTGATCATTTAACTTTGAATAAATTATTAGGAAGAATCCAGCTCTGCAACTGCTGCAGACGAGGAGTCTATCCTTGCCTCTCCTAGTGATTTTATTGAACTCCTTTTGTTAGTACAGTCAAGACACAATAGCTCAGTGGTGCACTCTGCTATTTGCTTTCAGCCCTCGAGCTGGTACCCTGAGCACCTTTACAAAATGATCGACAAAA
>NC_057730.1:5231851-5260907 GCF_004010195.1 Chiloscyllium plagiosum
GGGGAGGAAAGGGGGGGGGGCGGGTGGAGGAAAAGAGAGACTGAGCGAGAGAAAAGACGACACGCTATCAAAGCTTTTCATCTAGTCCTCATCGGGACTAAACCGCAAGAATACCAAATCTCAAAGGGATTAGAATTAGCTTTATTGTCACATGTACCCACAAGTACAGCAGAAAGCTTACAAGTTGTCACTTACGGCACCATCTTACGTACCAGCATACCTAGCCACAGACTCTCAAGTACAAATTCTTAGGTAAAAAAAGTTACAAATATAAAATAAGGTCACCCAGCATTAGACTTCATGCCATCTCAGGCACATCTTGGAGGGTGGGGTGGGAGGGGGGTGTAAGAAGGGGGTAGAAAGAAAAAGAAAAAAACGGAAAAAAAAAAAAATGGATGGAACAGATGAGCTCCAACTAAGGTGCCCTACTCTGCAGCCATCTTGGAACAGCCCAAAGGCAACAATAATTTATACTGCACGGGACAATGGTGCAGACTGATAGGCAGATGAGCTCTAATTGGTCGAGGTATTTAGTGGAAAAAGCACCACAGAACAGTTATTCCTCAAGGAATTTTATTTTGAAATCTGCATCCCCTTCTTACGCCATGTAAGTTATTGCTTCCTTTGAGAGCTGATATTCTTGCATCTGTCTTGACGATGGCAGCGTCTCGACTGCATGTCACGTTTTTCACTAATACTCAAGATAAAAGGCTGTAACTCAGCAACTCCAGGGCCAAAGCAGCAACTTTTCATTCCTTGAAATCAGCAAATAAATGAAAAATGGAAGCGTGCCAGGACACATCAGTGAAGTCATGCCAGTTGTCTGAATAGAACATGCTCCTTTAAAGATCTTCTCTAGAAAGGGTGCTCGCTAGAGTGTAAGCTCGGAGCCTGATTAACAGATTCCATCACTGGACAACAATTGCAACACAGTGCTCCACAACCCCCAATAGAAGTAAGAGTTACTCACGCTCATTTTAGACTCTATTTGTCACAAACAAACTGACTGTTTCTGTGAGAGAGTTTCAAAAACCATGCTCGCAGAATCCATTTTACTTTGCCGAAGGATGCTAAAATGTTCTTTTTTCACTGACAGCAGAAAGAAAACCATGGAAATGGTGTCACAAGATGACACAAAGAACAGGAGTGAGAGCACGGGAAGGGTGACGGAGAGTGAAAGGGAACATCCACGAGATCAGATAGCATTGTAATCTTTCTTGGGCAAAGTGTGAGAATCAAAACAGCAGAACAGCAAGAAGGCAGACATCCACAAATCAGTCATAAAATACCAAAGTCAAAATTTGTAGAGATCTCTGAGAAATTTATAAATCAGGGCCGCCAAATGTTTTTGTTCACATCAATGCTGCCAAGCATATACCCTTTCCTTTCCCCCCATTGACAGACCCACACAAGGGGCACTCAGCCAGGCCCACTTCACACTCCCTCGTTCTGCCAAACCTCAACATCCTCCCCCCCCACACCGCCTCCCCCATCTCCAGAGGATAGCACTGGACCACAGGACCCTAATCATGCTGCTAATTCCTCACATCACTCACACACATCCCCACCCCCTCCCAAACTCAGTCCTGCCAAACTCCAGAATTCTCACCATCTCGTCTCACACAGACACCCAACTCCTACAAAATCTCCCTTACTTATCTTCAAGCAAACACCACCTTGTTGAGTACCAGCTTCAACAACGTGACAAGGAAGAAGTCAAACTCTTGTGCAAAGCAATATATACAAGACGAGATATCATGTTTACAAACATAAGCAATTTGAGCAGGACTTTATGACCTCTTGAATCTGCACTGCAGTTTAAGATGATCACCACCGATCCTCAGGTGGCATGATGACTCGGTGCCTCAGTGTCAGAGACCCAGGTTCGATTCCACTCTCGGCTACTGTTTGTGTAGAGTTTGCCTGTTCACCCCGCATCTGTGGGGTTTCTCCCGTGTGCACCAATTTCCTCCCACAGTCCAAATATGTGCAGGTTATGTGGATTGGCCATGCTAAATTGTCCCATAGTGTCACAGGGATGTGCAAGTTGGGTGGGTTAGCCATGGGAAATGCAGGGTTAGAGGAATAAGGTGAGGTAAAGGGGGGATTGGGTGGGATGCTCTTCAGAGAGTCAGTATGAACTCAATGGGTGGGATGGTTCCACACAACAGGGATTCTACGATTAGCTTCAACTTCACTTTCTTGCCCTCCTTCCTGGATTCTGGAGGAACCGAAAACTGTCTGTCGCAGCCTTAAACATATTCAACAACAGAGCTACCGTAGCCCTCTGTGGTGAAGCATGCCACAGATTCACTGCCCCCTTTTACTTGAAGCAAATTCTCCTCAATTCTCTCTGAAATTATCTCCTTATCCTGAGACCGCGCCCCCATATTTTAGACTCTAGGGAAAACAATTTCTCAGTATTCACTGTCAAGCCCCTTCAGAGTTTTGCACGTTTCAATGAGATTAACTCACTTTTCTTCTCCCCACCACCACCACTGATTCTAGGCTCAATTTACTCAGCTTCTCATCCCAGAGACCTTTTCTGTACCACCTCCTTCCCAAAATGTGGAAATGAAAATTGCACACTGTCTTCCAGGTGCGGTCCCAAAGTCCTCTACAGTTGGAGAAAAATTCCTTTATTCCTGAACTTCAATCCCCCATTTGCCTTCCTAATTGTTTGGTGCATCTGCATGTGTGATGGTCCTTGTACATGTCTACTCAGGTGTTTCTACCTTCAGAATGAAAAAGGACAATTATCTGTTATCATCACAGACCTGCAACTTGTTAAGAGTCAAAACTGTCAAACTATATTTAAGTATACTGAGTTTTTGAACAGATACAGTACCTTAGCTTTTCCTGACTTGGGAGAAGTTCCAGCTCATTTGACATTGATCCTTTAATCTGTGTATTTCTTAGCTGAAAACAAATTGATAGTTTGGAATTGAAAGTAGAGTACAGACTGTGTCCTTCTTTAATTACAGTATTTAATAAACAAACTTCACAGAATCATAGAATTGTTATGGCACAGAAAGAGACCATCACGTCTGCACTCGTTCTGTTGACACTAGGTAATCCCCATATTATCCTATATCCAACTGGATACATCTGTCCATTTGCAAAACTGGATTCTATTTCTTGCCCTCACTTTATATTCCAGCCCTAAACACACTTACACTATTTGATGGGAATGAGGTGTGTTGCTTCCTCAAACAGACAAAAAGCAAGAGCCAAAATTAAGGTGAGTTTCCTTTTTCACAATATTCCGACTCTTGTTCCAAAATCCCTTGTTATGCACAATCTCGCTGATCTCTGACATCTTTTCCAAGTGTCCACTAATTTAAAAAAAAACACCTTGATCACGAGTGCCATTGCGATACTGTGGCATTGACAGAAGTCCTTGACCAGGTTAACCCAAGAGTGCAGAGACCAGTAGCTGTGTCTAAACCAGCACTAAACAGGAGATCAGAATTCAAAGAATGATCAATTAATTCATCTAAACTGAACCTGCCAATGGACTATCCAAGAAGGAAGATGCTTAAGCCATGAAGGCAGGTGTTGGCAATGAAGTAACATTATTTCACTTCAGGAATAATTTTAAGCAAACTCAACCAATGGAAAGCCAGCACTAGCAGAACTACCACCTGATTTTAAATTGCGGTTGACTCGATAAGTTGCTATGGGGCTCTTGTGGTGCAGTGGTTATGGCCCTGCCTCTGGATCCTCTGCCAGGGTCTTGGGTTCAATTGTGTGCAGTAACATGTTTGAGCAGGTTGATTAGAAAATATCAAAGATGGGGTAATTGAGACACAGAGTCGTATCCCTACTTCTGCGCCAGGAGGCCCGGGTTCGTGTCTCACCTGATCCAGAGATGTGTAATAACATTTCTGAACAGACTGAAAGTATCTAGGTGCTACATAAATATATTTTCACATTCCCAATCCCTTACTGTGAACAAAAGTTGTTGCCCACAGCACCACCACATTCAATGTCGTTCATGGCAGACCGTTACTCCCAGTATGATCTCCCCAGCTCAGCCACTATCATTGCTAAAAGCTACCCATTGCAAATGCAAACTTTGCAGATTTTTGTATTTTACAATTTGGAGTAGTGGGGTGGTAGTGGCAGCCTCGTAATTATGTCACTGGTCTAGTTATTGAAAACAGCACATTAATGTTCTGGGCACATGGGTTTGAATTTACCATGGCAGAAAACAATTTGAATTCAATTTAAAAAAACTGCAATTAGAAAGCTGTCCTTGTAATTGTCAGCTGTCATAGAAGCCCACTGGTTCACTAATGTCGTTTGGGGACAGAATTGAATTGAATTAGCTTTATTGTCACATGTGGTCAAATGAAGACAGTGAAAAGTTTACAGTCAGCACATTACAGCACCATCTTAGGTATTAGTGTACCCAGGCACAGATAGTGAAGATCAAATTCTTAGGAAACAAAAAAAAACAGAAAAGAAGCAAAGGCCGAAGAGTGGCAGATGGAGTTGAATTTAGATAAATGCGAGGTGCTGCATTTTGGAAAGGCAAGTCTGGACAGGACTTATACACTTAAAGGTAAGGTCCTAGGGAGTGTTGCTGAACAAAGACACCTTGGAATGCCTTGAAAGTGGCGGGCTTAGAGGGATACGGGCTGAATGCTGGTAAATGGGACTAGACGTATATAGGATAACTGGTCGGCACAGACGGGTTGGACCAAAGGATTGTTTCTGTGCTGTACACCTCTGACTCTATAAAAGAGATCTGCCATCCTTAGGTGGTCTGCCCTACATGTGACTCCAGACCCACAATGTCATGGTTGACCCTTAACCTCCCTCTGGACAATAAATGCCACTAAAAACCTCATCCTATAAATTGTTTTAAAGAGAGTAAAATAACAACACAAGCACCCAATATTTCAGTTTGAAAACACATTCGTTTGCAGGTGTATAAAAATGCTGTGTATGAAAAGATAACTCAGTCTTTTTCTGACATTGCCAATGGAATCAAATCTCAATAAAATTGAATCCGTTCTGCAGCATGTTAAAAATATCTCATCAGATAAGCAATGACAGGAAAATAAAAACCTTGTGCAATCCTATGTTGGCAGATGGAAGCAGGCAATGAAAAGTGTCCCTGGGATTTAAAAGGGAGATGAGATCTAGTAAGAATTGGAAATAAAACAAATGACAATAAAGGAAAGGGCAGCTAAGTGAAAGCTAATCAGGTCACTGTGCGATAATAGCAAGGCTAAAATCACATTAAACCACATTCAACTATATGCAGTTTGCTTTAAAAATGAAAGAAAAAGATGTTGTGGTTTTATTCAATAGGTTTATGTTTTATTTAACAGCTCTTACTGACTAGCGATGAGCAATTGCATGGAGTTATGCCGTATTTTATCATTTGACCACCTTCCTCTATAGGCATTGTAATAGAACCCATTTAAATCAATCATAAACTGCATGCAAAATAACAAATGGCTGGCAATGGTTTCCAACTGAAATGTAGACATTTCAGGATGTGTTTAAAAACTTGCAATCTTCCAAGAATGTCTAAGATGCCATCAGGATTAAAAGAGAATGTATTGTCCCAGATGTAACCACACACCCTTTTGTTTTCCCAATTGCATTATGCATACTGCTGAAGGACCACTGACAGGTCAGCTTCTTTGTCAAAAGGGCAGCGCGAAGCTGCTTTGGGCAAGACATTGGCCTCACTGGAGACTGGCGATTGCCATCTTCAGCCCCCTCTGTTATGGATGACTGAGCCCAAAGGCCCATTTGAAAGCAGAATATTGACAGAGCGAGGCTAGGTCAGTGATTTGGGGCACATAGTGGCAGAGGACGTGTCAAATGATTTTCTCACCTCATTAGCTGAAACATCAAGCAAAATAAAGTTGGCCAATCACCCACTAAATACAAGAACTGCAAAGGGATGAAGAGTTGTAGGGCAAGATCAGGAGGATGCCAGGAGTGATGTATATGAACGATGAAAAGCTGCTCTAAATATAAATTATAAATATGAAGTGGGATCAGTGGCTGCATTCCTTAGTAAGGGCATACAATAACAAAAGTCCATTTTGCAACTATTATTTCCCCTGTTCTCTGAAGTCAGTCATCAAAAGATTTCTTTGGGCTAAAAACCAAAGAACGACGGATGCTGGAAATAAGAAACAAAAATCAGAAGTTGTTGGAAAATCTCAGCAGGTCTGGCAGCATCTGTGGAGGTTCAGGTCTGGTGACTCTTTCTCAGAACCTGCTGAGCTTCTCCTGAATTTTCTGTTTTCGAATTCTCTGGACAAGTAGCAGTGATTAAGCAGTACTGTGGTCAACAAAGTTGAACTGGATTTTTGCTGCTGCCTAACCTACGTACGGTTTGTCATGAGAACAATTTTATCATCAATAAGTTCTTAAGTTACCCACAGCACGTTTCCTTTTTTGGTTAAAGGACACAATACATTGAATTGGCTCAATAAGCTAAAAAGCAGCATTGTTTGTGAGAGGAATCAGAGTGAAAGCTGATACCACGAGCTCTAAAAGGAGTTCTTCAGATTACTACAACATAGTGAGGCCCACATATTAAATAGAAAATGGAACAGACTGAAGTCTGCTCACAGACACGCAGGAAAGGTAATACAGATCTTTTCACAAGATCACAAACTGTCACTGCGGGGCTTGATATTTGTTGCTACAACCCAAGTATTTAATTAATAAAGTTGTGACAGCTTCCCAATCCCTGATAACTCTGTCAGAAGGACCCGCTAGAACACTGCAGGAGGCTTCCACCGCATCATCTCACTGGGGTGCCAGCCTCACATTTTGTACCACAGATTGGCACAGTGGCTAGCACTGCTGCCTCACAATGCAGTGACCCAGGTTCAATTCCACCCTCCGGCGACAGTCTATGTAGCATTGTACATTCTCTCCGTGTCTGTGTGGGTTTCCTCCACGTGCTCTGGGTTCCTCATACAATCCAAAGATGTGCAGGTTAGGTGGATTAGCCATGGGAAATGGAGGCTTGCAGGGATGGCATGGGGTGAGTCAGGGTGGGATGCTCTTTGAGGGTCAATATGGACTTGATGGGCCGAATAACCTGCTTCCACACTGTAGGGATTCTGATACTCTTTGAAAAACGGAGAACATACATAATACGGTCAGTTACTCTAATACTTGGGGTTTAAGGTGAGAGGGAGAAAAGTTCAAAGATGATGTGAGGGGCAGGTCTATCTACACAGTGAGTGGTAGAAGCCTGGAATGCACTACCAGGCATGAGGGTGGAGGCAAATACTATAGGACCATTTAAGGGAGTTTTAAACAAGCACATGGACATGCAAGGAATGGAGAGATATAGACCAAGAGCAGGTAGAAGGGATTAGTTTAGTTTGGCGACATTGTGGGCCAAAGGGCCCACTCCTGTTCAGTACAGTTCTATGTTAGAGAAAGAATCATGTAAAAATGAGAAACACACACCCACAAAGCAACTTTACAAAAAAAAAAGGAACACATGCAGAGCTGTGCTCAAAATGATTATGCATGACAGAGCTTGTCAGCACATGTTGCATTTGCTGTGATACAATACAATTAAACAAAAAAAAAAACTTACTGATGAGGAAATAAATAAAACAAAATCGTTCCAGTGAAAAATTAAACAGAACAGAATCCTATAGTGTGGAAACAGGCCTTTCAGCCTAATAAGTCCACTCCGACCCTCCAAAGAGCAACCCATTCCCCTACCCTATTACTCTGCATTTACCCATGACTAATGCACCTAACGGACACATCTTTGGACTGTGGGAGGAAACCAGAGCACCCAGAGAAAACCCACGCAGACACGGGGAGATTGTCTGTGTGGAGTTTGCACAGTCACCCAACTACTAAATCAAGCTTGGCTTTGTTGATCAGATTAAATTAGACTTAAATGCAGAACCCATCAGCTGTAATATGGAAATATGCACAATTTAGACATTAGCTAAATTACAGTCAATGATGGTCACCGACTGTTAGCCACATATTTCCAAGTCGCATGATCTTCTTTTTCCTAACATTCTTTCATGGATATGAGTGGTACTGGCAAGGGCAACATTTAACACCCCCTATCCCTAACTGCCCATAAACTGATTAGTTTACCAGACCATTTCAGGGGGTAGCTGGTCCAGCATCACATGGGGGCCAGACCAGGTGAGAATGGCAGATTTCCTTCCCAGTAGGACATTAGTGAACCAGATGGGTTTTTAGAGTAACCAGTGATAAGTTAGAATGGCCGAGACTGGCTTTATATTTTGAATTTTATTAATTGCCTGCATTGTATTGTACCCAAAAGAACATTGTAAAGCGTAAAACAATACTTACTGTTAAGACATGGTGGCACTTGTCAAGAACATTGATAATGACTAAACAGTCAATTGTCAGTCCACTGCTCTCATCTAAACTTCCCTGCAAGAAACTGTTTGTGGCAGTCGTGTATTTGTAGGTATATCGGAAACCTTTCTGGTAATTCAGGTGACTGGTACCTGAAGAAACAACAACATTTCAGTTAACTTTGTTCAATTTTAATTTAACAGTGGTAAAATGCTGAATATTTGATCAACTAAAGCAATGCATTTGTACTTCATTGATCTTTTCTCATTTATAACGATGACAAAATATTTTGAAGCCTCTTTCACTTTGCAAGAGTCTCAAGGAAAAAAAGAGTTTGTCAAAAATGACTTTTTCCAGTGTTAGTGGCAGAGGAATCCGTGCCTCACACTTGTCTATAAGGAATACCAGAAATAGCTGCTGACCTAATCTAACTGGTGTTTAACCGACCAAATTCTGCAAATTTAATAGAAGGTTTAATTCTGAAATATAGTGGTCCCAACAAGATAGTTAAGGTCATATACAACATCGCCCTGGTCAGAATCAGGACTGTGCTTTTCACAACAATCATTGTTACCTTACAGCTCACACCAGCACTGCCTATTCCCCCTCTCCCACTTACATTTTGAGAGGGCCAGGATCGAACTAAATTACAGCAAGTTTGTTCATTTTCTTAGGTGCAAATGGTTGAACAGTTCTCAGCACAGACTGGGTATTATTCACTTAATAAGGCTTAAAAACAGTGACCACAGTATACACATACACACACACAGATGTGCAGTATGTGAGGCTCAGCGACCGCTTGGCAGCCTTGCGTTTTAGGGAACCTGCAGAATATCAAGTGGAGCAGAAAGACGTCTTAAAACTGCAAAATTAGCAAAAGCCTGTTACACTATGAGGGAATGTTACTACATAGGAAAGTAATATCATACAGTTCCAGAGATGCACAGCATAGAAACAGACCCTTCAGTCCAACTTATCCATGCCGATCGGATATCATAAATTAATCTAGTTCCATCTGCCAGCATTTGACCCATATCCCTCTAAACCTTTCCTATTCATTTACCCATCCAGATGCCTTTCAAATGCTGTAATTATACCATCTGCCACTACTTCCTCTGGCAGCTCACTCCCTAACATACACCATCCTCTGCATGAAACAGTTGCCCCTTAGGTCCCACTTAAATGTTTCCCCTCTCACCTTGAACCTATGGGAGTTTTGGACTCCCATACCCCAGGAAAAAAAAGACCTGACTTTCATCCTCTCCTTATTTTATAAACTTTTATAATATGTATTAATTGCACAGCCTGTTATACTGGAGGGGCACGATACTTAAACACTCCTCGGAGCTAAAGTGGTGGCGATAATGAATGATAAACGATGAATGAGGGCGAGCAGGCGCCTCTATTTGCAGTGAGGAATCCCCTTCCCATTTGCATGCTCTCAAGTCAATGTGTTTGCAGACTGCAGTGTTGAGTTCCAGCAACAGTGAAATTATTGTCCCGGGCGGTTATACAGTGACTAATATCTTGGCTGGGAAGCTCTCATTCTGTAATGCAGAAGGCACACTGGTGGGGCTGGACGGCCGGGCAAGAACACTGAGCCTGTTAAACAGAGGGCGAGGAAAGGAGGGGCGTCCAGCAGTTTTTAAAATAGTGCTGAGTGTTGGGCATCTGCACTTCAATAGCAGCAGCACCGTTTGAGTGCCTCCCTGTTAACACTGGACACTGTGCAGAGGATCCCTGCGGTTTGCAAACTAAACCAACAATGTTTCACCCCCGAGAGGGGCTAGCCCCACGTGAATACACCCGGTGCTTACCAGTGCAAGTGGGCACGCAGGGCTTGCCTGGCCGAGCGTCCGCCGGGTTTCCTGCAGAGTAAAAGACAGACATAAAAAGCAATGGAGCATCTCAAAAAAAGGTGTGTGAAATGAGGGGTTTATTTTGTTTTGTCCAGAGCACGGTGTACCATCACTGAAGGCAGCTACAGAAAAGCTGCATTCAGATGTCACCGGTTTTGAAAGCCCAGAGGGACAGGGTCGGGAGGAGTCAGTCCTGCGTTGCCCTGTCTGCTCAGCGGCCCCCGGCAAAAAAAAAAATAGCCTCTTCACAAGAAGAGATCCCTCTCTTCCTCTTCCTTGTAAATGAGAGAGAGAGAGAGAGAGAGAGAGAGAGACTCAATTTGCAGGGATACAAGACAGTACCTCACCCCCAAAAGCTCATGGACAGAGACCACCCCCTCAGCATGTTTATTCCAGATTATTCAACCAAAAAGTGAAAACTCACTCGAGTCAATTTTGCTAAAATCCCTTTCAAATGCCCTTTCAATCCCAGATCCTAGCAGGATCTATACAATTGCAATTAAAGTTGCTGTTTTTAAGAGAGAGAAAATACAATGCCTCAGTTCCCCGGTGTAGATCAGGAATTTAATAATCTGACAAATCACTGCACACACAGACGCAACTTCCAGGGATAGCCTTCACTCAGTCAACAATCCCATGAACTGATTCTCTTTTCTTTTTCAATTTCAGCCCTTGCACGCACTTGCAGTTCCACTGGAAAGAACATTAGAAACTTGAAAAGGATCGGTTTGGACACACACACACACACACAGCCAGAGCACTGAGGCTGGGTAACTTTTTTCCCCTTCCCTCTCACACCACTCCCCTGCAAGTTTCCAACGGGTACAGACTTACTTCCAAGGCAGCAAACAGCCGCCCAGAGACAGAGGACCGCCCGCAGCCTCATCGCTGTCACAGAGGGACGCTCCTGGGGATAGTTGGGAGCAGTGCAGCGCCGGTTCCTGGGCTGGGACACGCTACCGCCGGAGCTGTTCAGTCAGCGACAGACCTCACTCCTCCAGCCGGGCGTGAGGAGAAGGGGCAGCCGCTGGAAAACTTTCGACCAATCCCAGGGGCTCGCCAGCTCGGCGAATATTCTCATTGGTTAGGAGAAGGGACCCACCAACAGGAAAATAGCAATATCTCACACATACACACACGTAAACCCCATCAAATCATGTTTTAAAAAGCAGCAAACCTTAAATGGTAAGAGTTGCTGAAAAGTATTGTAATCTGATTTCTGGTTAAATTAAGTAGCTTATTGCTAAATTACTGTCATTTTCACTAAAGTTTATTTTTATATATGTAGGGACTGTTCTTCTTTCAGAGTAGCTCTTGGTGCCAGTATTACACCAGCTTTCTGTAGATTGTATCTGTGTCAAGAATGTACGGTGAGAGTACAAAATAGGAGCTCAGTAACAAGGCGAGGTCACAGGGACCCCCAGAGCATCTCCTATTAATCAGATCCTGGCTAAACTGTGGTCTAACTCAGTGTAGCCAGCTACCTTTGCCTCACAGTCCTGAACAAATAAAACCTAGCAATTGCAGCAATAACTGTTTGCAGAAACGGTTTCCAAACTGCATAGTGTTTTTTTTTTCTTAATTTCATTAACAGGCTCGGTCAGCATTCGTTGCCCATCCCTAATATCTGAATTTGAATTTTATTCAAGTCAAATGCAAAACCAACATCATAATTCAAACCCAGGTCCCCAGCACATTACCGGGGTCTGTGGATGAAGAGTCCAGTGATAAGACCACTTGCCCATCACAGGCGTAAATGTTTCATTCTAGAAAGGGCCTGCTTCTGAGTCTATTTCCCCCCAACCATGTCCTTCAGGTCTCAAGCTGTGAAATTGGTTTCTCGCTATCCAGCCTACCCGTTCATCGCTGTATTTTAAGTCTCTAAACAAATCATCATTTTACTAGATAAACTCCAGGGAATACAACTCTAGGCGGTTAAACGTTGCCTTGTCATTTAACGCTTTGATTCCCAGGCAGTAAAATTTATCATAATCCCACTCTTTTATGAGGGAGAGAGATGGCTGCTGGAGAGGTTAATCTGAGGGTCACCACACCTCAGGCAAGGGAGAAGCTGAGAAGGTGAAACCTTCACAGAAATCTCAGTTGGTACAGGAATTGCTTGCCTTCATTGTTGAGAACTTTGAGTACAGGAATTGGAACGTTATGTTGAGGTTGGACAACACTTTAGTGAGAAGAAAGTGAGGCCTGCAGATCCTGGAGACCAGAATCAAGGGTGTGGTGCTGGAAAAGCACAGCAGGTCAGGCAGCATCCAAGGAGCAGGAGAATCAACGTTTCGGGCATAAGCTCTTCATCAGGAATGAAGTTTGTGAGCCAGTGAATATAGGTGAGAGGAGGGTGGAGCGGATAGGTGGGAAGGAAGATGGACAGGTCAAGAGGGCAGTGCCGAGTTGGAGGCTTGGGACTGGGATATGGTGGGAGGAGGAGAAATGAGGAAACTGGTGAAATCCACATCGATCCCAGTGGTTGCAGGATCCCAGGGCGGAAGATGAGGCATTCATCCTCCCGATGTCAGGTGATTAGGTTCTGGCGATGGAGGAGACCCAGGGCCTGCATGTCCTTGGCGGAATGGGAGGAGGAGTTAAAGTGTTCAGCCCCAGGAGACGGTGGGGTTGGTTGGTGCAGGTGTCCCAGAGATGTTCTCTGAAACGATCACAAGTTGGCATCCTGTCTCCCCGATGGAGAGGAGACCACATCGGGTGCAATGGATACAGTAGATGACATTGGTGGAGGTACAGGTAAACTACTGTTGGATGTGGAAGGATCCTTTGGGCCTTTGGATGAAGGTGAGGGAGGAGGTATGGGCTCAGATTTTCCACTTGCTGCGGTGGCAGAGAAAGGTGCCAGGAGTGAGGTGTGGGCTGGTGGGAGGTGCGGACCTGACGAGGGAGTTGCAGAGGGAATGGTCTCTCCAGAACGCTGATAGGACTGGGGAGGGAAAAATATATCTGGTGGTGGGGTTTGTTTGTACGTGGTGGAAATGGCGGAGGGTGATGCGATGTATGCAGAGGTTGGTGGGATGAAAGGTGAGGAGGGGAGGGGGGTGGTGGGGGCTTGTCCTCGTTGCGTTGGGAGGGGTGGGGTTCAAGGGCAGAAGTGCAGGAAGTGGAGGAGATACGCTGGAGGGCATCATCGATCATGTGGGAAGGGAGATTGCGATCTTGGAAGAAGGAGGCCAAGTGGGATTTTCTAAAATGGAATTGGTCATCCTGGAAACAGATGCAACGGTGGTGGAGGAATTGGGAATAAGGGATGACGGTGATAGGTGGCAACGACTCTCCAGATGTAAATAAAGGATGACTTGATGATGGAATACTGGCCTCTGTAAGTTATTTCAGTGATGCACAAGCCTGAAGAAATTTGGTTGCAACAGTCATCTTTGAGCGGGGATAAGCATTTCTGGCATCATGCCATTATTTGGGAAGCTTGACTCGTTCGATTCTGCTGTGAAAATCTGGACCCAGTACGTGGAAAGAATGCATTATCTTTTCCGGGCAAAGTAGATGAAAGGCAGCAAGTAATTCTCTTGACAGCAGCTTTTTGGGTTATTAGGAACCTAACTTTCCCTGAGGCTCCAGATACTAAAATCTTTCAAGGGTTGACAGATTTAATTAAGGAATATTACTACCAAACCCCCGCAAATTGCGAGACACTATCAGTCTTACTTGGCACTTTGAGAACAGGGGATGCTGTATCTGAATTTTTGATTAGATTAAGATGGGTGGCAGAGTCCTGCGACTTCGGTTTCACCCTTAATGACAGGCTGAGAGACTGGTGGACTAATGATGCAACGTTGCAAAATCGCTGACTATCTGAAGCCTAACTGGACTTCAACGGGGACTACAAGTGGTTTGATCATTGGAAAATGCAGCAAGTGGAGCATATGGGTTGCAGAGTATTCCAGTTGAAGTGGGCATCCTTGCCAGATCGACTGAGCTTGGGGAACACCACTCGAGTGCAGGCTCACTCAGGACATACCCTGAGCAGACGGACTCTAGGTCAGCCCACAGAAAAACCCCAAAACAAAGCCAAGCTTTGGCCAAATGATTAAAACTTTCTTCAGGATCTGGCCAGCAAGCCATTGTAGTTACTGCCAGTATGTAGACTCAAGGTAGCCAAAATGCTTCACCAGACCCAAACTGAGTAAGAGAACTCATTAGGCCAGTATCCAGGAGAGTGCATACCAGGGAATCCCATCTACATCTGATTTGGAACAGATAAATTGCTTTGCAACATCCAAATCAGAACCAAAATAAACTTCTGGTTAAATGGTCACTCAGTTCTAATGGAGGTCGACACTGGTGTGGCTGTTTCAGTGATCGCAGAACCAGTCTTTAACAAAGTTCACTGTGGATTCCAACCCTTAACTTTGCGTAAGACTGAGAACCCATACTGGGGACCCTTTACAGATTAAGGATACAACTTCGCTTCTGGTCCCTTATGGGAAGCAGCTGGTTCAGTTCCCACGGATGGTAGTAAAAGGCTTAGGCCCCACACTGATGGGACAAAATTAGTTCACCTCGATTGGCTCAACATTTTTCAATTAGAAAATAACTGCCTGGGTGAAATCCTAATTAAATACCCGGATGTTTTTCAGGAAGGTCTACTGACCATCAAAGGAGCCAAAGCCACCTTGCATGTTGACCACCTTGCATGTTGACCACTGGCCTCTCCCAGTGCCATTTGCCTTACGGGCAAACAGAGAGGCAGAAATCAGGAGGCTGGACAGTGAAGGAATCGTCAAACCCCAGTCCAGTTTGTGGAATGGGCAGCACTGGTCGTATCGATTGTGAAGCCCAATGGGTCAGTTCATCTTTGTGGAGATTTTAAACAAATAGTAAAGCACTTGGAACATAGAACATTACAGCGCAGTACAGACCCTTCAGGTTTCGATGTTGCACCGACCTGTGAACCAATTTGAAGCCCATCTAGCCTACATTATTCCATTATCATCCATATGCCTGTCCAATGACCATTTAGATGCCCTGAAAGGTGGCGAGTCCACTACTGTTGCAGGCAGAGCATTCCTGCATTCTCTGAGTAAAGAAACATCTGTCCTATATCTATCACCCCTCAATTTAAAGCTATGTCCCCTCGTGCTAGCCACCATCATCTGAGGAAAAAGGTTCTCACTATTCACCCTATCTGACCCTCTGATTATCTTAAATGTCTCAATTAAGTCACCTCTCAACGTTATTCTCTCTAATGAAAACAGCCTCAAGTCCCTCAGCCTTTCCTCATAAGACCTTTCCTCCATACCAGGCAACGTCATAGTAAATCTCCTCTGAACCCTTTCCAATGTTTCCACATCCTTCCTATAATGCAGTGAGCAGAACTGTACGCAATACTCCAAGTGTGGTCGCACCAGAGTTTTGTACAGCTGCAGCATGACCTCATAGCTCCAAAACTCAATCCCTCTCCTAATAAAAGCTAACACAACTTATGCCTTCTTAACAACCCTATCAATCAGGGTGGCAACTATGTACATGGACACCGAGATCTCTCTGCTCATCTACACTACCAAGAATCTTACCATTCGCTCAGTACTCTGCATTCCTGTTGCTTCTCACAGCGGGATAAATACCCAATCCCTCACATAGAGGATTTATGTGCAAAGCTGGCAGAGCAGGTTGTGGTGGGGGGGAGGGGGGAAGGGATGCTTCATGAAATTTGACAGGAGCCATGTATACTTGCAATTGTGGTTAGATGAGGATTCCCAGAAGTATGCTACAATTACTGCCCACAAAGCTTTGAACCAATATACGAGATTACCATTTGGGGTATTGGCAGCCTCCGCAATTATTCAGCGGATGATGGAGAACATTTTACAAGCTGAAAATGTGTTGCTGGAAAAGCGCAGCAGGTCAGGCAGCATCCAAGGAACAGGAGAATCGACGTTTCAGGCATAAGCCCTCCTTCAGGACATTTTACAAGGTCTACCCCAGGTTACCATTTATCCAGATGTCATGCTGACTGTAGGGAAGAGCAATTAGGGAAATGTAGAGAACTTGGAGATAGTCCTCTACAAGTTTCTCCCAGGTGGGCACGTGCCTTAGAAGGGGAAAATGTGTGCTCCAGGCACTCCAAGTGACCTACTTGGGCTACACCCACATCCAAACTGGAGATTAGGTCTTCTTTGGGCTGATGAATTTTACAGAAAGTTCATACATAATCTTGCCTCCATCCCAGCACCTTTGCATCAACTCTTAAAAAAAGGTCATGATGTGGAGGTGTCAGTGTTGGACTGGGGTGGACAAAGTTAAAAATCACACAACACCAGGTTATAGTCCGACAGGTTTAAAAAAGGATTGTGTAGCCAAGCCACACCTTTTGGGGAAAGGAAGAAACAGCTACCATCCTCTAAGGTGTTGGCACACTATGATCTCAAACGTGATCTAGTGTTGGCATGTGATGCCTCCCCTTATGGCACTGGGATAGTATTAGCTCATAAGTGGCCCAATGGGGAGGAATGCCCCCTAGCAAATGCATCCAGGATTTTGGCTAACGCAGAGCGTAATTACACCCAGAAAGGAAAGGAAGGTTTGGTGGTCATATTTGGAGTCAGGAAACTTCACCAATACTTTTTTGGACGTAAATTTGTGATAATAATGGACCACAGACCCCTGCTAGGTCTGCTTAAAGAGGATAAGGCAGTGCCACCCATAAATTCAGGTCCAATTCAGCGGTGGGCTCTAATACTAAGGTCGTTTCATCACAAGATGGAACACTGTCCAGGAGACCATGTAGGAAATGCGGACGCATTGAGTCACCTCCCACTGGCAGGTACAGCACTGATGGTACCGCTACTGAAGAGTCTGTAACGTTTTAAAATTTTCTGGACACAGCTGACAAAAGCAGAATTTGAACACAGAAAGATCTGGTCCTGGCAAAACTGAAACCGCTGGTGGTGACCGGGGAAACCAAAGGCCCATCACAACCAGAAGTGAAACCTTTTTGGACCAGGAGAGACCAGATCACAGTGGAGGATGGTATATTATTATGGGGAGCAAAAGTGATTGTCCTAAGCAAGGATCGTTGCCAGATACTGACTGAGGTCCACCAGGGTCATCCAGGGCTTGCCAAAATGACGATGTTGGTAAGAAGTTATGTCTGGTGGCCAAGCCTCAATGCTGAGACAGCCACAATATTGGGCAGTGCCCACAGTGCCAACAGAGACAAAACTTACCGCCAGTCACTCCTCCACATTCATGGGAATGTCCAGGTTAACCCTGGACTCAGTTGACATCTAACCATGATGGTCCTTTCACGGTTCAACATTCTTAGTCAATGTGGATGCCCACTCAAAATGGCTGAATGTGCATAGCGTTCATTCATCAAACACCGAGACAACTATAGAAAATCTGTGTGCATCTTCTGCTATACACGGACTCAGGAAGTATTGGTCACAGGAACAGGCCATTGTTTAACAGCTGGGAATCTGAGTATTTCCTAAACTCAAATGGTATCTGAAATAAGACAGCTCCATATCATCCATCAACGAATGGTCTGGCAGAAACTTTGAAGGCAGGTTTAAAGAAACAGCCTACAGCTTCAGTGGATACCAAACTGTCCCAGTCCTATTTCATAGAATCCTTACAGTGTGTGGAAGCAGGCCATTCGGCCCATCAATCGCCCCTGTGAAGGGCATCCCACCCAGACCCACCCCTTTACCCTACCTCTGTAACCCTAAACAGCCCGTGGCTAACACACAGGGGAGATGATGGCCTAGTTGTATTACCTCAGCACTGCTAATTCAGAGACCCAGATTGCATTCTGGGGACCCAGGGTTCCACCATCTGCTGTGGCAGATTTGAATTTGAATTCAATAAAAATCTGGAATTAAGAATGTAACGATGACCGTGAACCCATTGTCAGTTGTTGGAAAACCCCATCTGGGTCACTAATGTCCTTTAGGGAAGGAAACTGCCATCCTTACCTGGTCCGGCCTACATGTGACTCCAAACCCAAAGAACTGAGGCTGACTCTCAACCGCCCTCTGGGAAATTAGGGACGGGCAATAAATGCTGCCTAGCCAGCGACGCCCTCATTCCATGAATGAATAAAGAAAACAATACATAGCCTGCACATCCCTAGACACTCTGAGCAATTTATCATGGCCAATCCACCTAACCTGCATCTCTTTGGACTGTGGAAAGAAACCCACACAGACACAGGGAGAGCACACAAGTTCCACACAAACAGTCGCCTGGGGCTGGAATTGAACCAGAGTCCCTGGCACTGTGAGGCAGTAGTGCTAACCAACCATAATGCCCCTGGACCACCATTCATAAAACTACCACTGTGTTTGGAGGAGGGGGGGGGGGTGAACGGCATCAGGAGTACCAGTTACAGACACAAGATTCTGCAAAGTATGACAGCCTCCTTCAGGAGATGAAGTTTGGTGTCGGCCCATTCCCATGATTCCTGCATGAATAAGAGGCCGATCAGTGCCATATAAAATACAGGTCGGTGTGACAGTCCTGAACAAGCATGTGGTCCACATGAAAGCTGTAAATTCGCAAACGCTGTGGGAGCAAAGCATGCCCAACTCCTTGACAGCCTCTTCAAATGTTCTGGAACATGTGGCTTCTCCTTCTCCATTAAGCGTTAAGGATACCTTGGAATCTGAGATGAACATGGCAGATGTCTCCGCAGGAGCAAGAGGCGAGCTACTGAGCATTACACACCGTCCGTATCCGAGGCAGAGTCGGAGGAACCTGACCAGGAACTAAAATGCCCCAGGAACAGCTACAACAAAAAGAACCAGCCTCTGTCTTCGGGCTTGGGTTGGGGGAATACAGTGATTGTAGCGAAGTCAGCCAAGTGGACCTCATAGAACATGAGCTCCCTGACTGGGGCTGCTAATCTGGTCCAATCAGGGAGTGTCAGAGGTTCTGCTCACTCTGAGAGCCGGATCAGTGTCAAGGACTGTCCACATGTAAATAATGGGTGACTCGGTGATGAGATACCAGTCTCTGTGGAGTTATTTCAACCTCCACCTTCTCAAAGGCAATTAGGGATGGGTGATAAATACCGGCCCAGTCTGTAATGCACCATATCATGCATGAATAACTAGCCAACCTTCTATCCATAACAAGAAACAGGGAGTTGGCATAAGTTGATTCTTTATCCATTTGGCAAGATGTAAAGAATGGGGTGTCACAGAGGCTGGTGCTGCGGCCTCAATTATTTACATTTTATTTAAATGACAGGGCAGAAAACCTTGACAAATTTGCTAATGATCAAAAAGGTGAATTGTGAAGAGGAGATAAGGAGGATACAAGAAGAAATGCTGTTTTGGGGGCAGCATGGTGGCTCAGTGGTTAGCACTGCTGCCTCACAGCGCCAGGGACCCAGGTTTGATTCCCACCTCAAAGAACTGTGTGTGGAGTTTGCACATTCTCCCAGTGTCTGTGTGGGTTTCCTCCGGGTGCTCCAGTTTCCTCCCACAATCCAAAGATGTGCAGGTCAGGTGAATTGGCCATGCTAAATTGCTTATAGTGTTAGGTGCATTAGTCAGGATTAAATGTAGGGGAATGGGTCTGGATGGGTTACTCTTCGGAGGGTCGGTGTGGACTTGTTGGGTCAAATGGCCTGTTTCCACTGTAGAGAATCTAATCTCCTATGGATAGGCTAAGTGATGGGCAAAGATGTAGCAAATGGAGTATGTCATAAAATGTAAGATTGTTCATTTTGACAGGAGGAATTTAAAATCACCAAGCTTTAATCTAAATAGCAATACAGTACAGAGCTCTGAGATATAGAGAGATCTGGTGTGCCAGTGCATGACTCTCTAAAGGCTAGTATACAGGTACAACAAGGACTTAGGAAAGCTATCATTTCTCCCAAGGGGAACTTACTGCAGAATTCAGGAGGTTGTGTTTTGGTTATACAGAGACCACATCTGTCATACCATATACAGTATTGGTCACTTTATTTATGGAAGGATGTGTTAGCAGCAGTTCAGGGAAGATCTACCAAAGTAATATCTGAAATAAGTGGGTTGAGGAAAAGTTGGACAGGCTAGACTTGTATCCAGATCCAGGGATTTGAGACCAATTATGTGGCACAGCACCACCCACTGGCCAAAAGCTGAATTGTGGAAGACCAACATTTCCAGAGATAGTTCCTACATTTCCCAACATGAAACAGAAAGGAGGTCTGTTTGGTACTGATCCAGCCCCAGATGAGAAATTCTGTCATTGGAATTCATCCCTAACCGGAATGTTTCCAGCAATAATTGATTATTTTCTTTCTTCTGTGATTAAAGATGGTGGGCAGCCTCTTGAAACTGAAGAGCAAATCAAAGGTTTTCTTGCCCGAAAGGAGTATCTAACTGGCAGTGACATGACGAGGAAGTAAGGCTCTTCAAGATGGAGGGGTCCTTCTCCCTAACATTTTTAGAACTCTAATTAAAAAAGTGGTCCTCGCAGCTAGGTTACCTGTGTGGGGTTCAAAGGGCAATTTATGATATGTTTGCAGTCAGGCATTGGTAGTGCGGTGGTAGAGGGGGGGGGGGTGGGGTGGGGGGTTTGTCTGGACTTCTGCCATTCCCCCCACCCAACCACCCAACCACCCACCATGAGCCCGTAGCTGTGGGATGTGGGACCACTTCCAACGTGGCACCTCAACTGACGTGTGAAACTGGAGACCGAATGGCACATTGTAGGCAGGCTCCTTTAAATGGACATAATAAGGAAGGCTGTTGATGGAGCCAAAATGGCTGCCTGCCGTGTGCAGGTGGGGGAGGTGGAGGCAGTAACCCTGACAACCCCGATGCCACCTCTGCTAAATTGTCAGGCTCTAGGAACCGCTTCAGGGGTCAGGCACCAGGGCCAGACTGGTCTCTGTTCCCACTCTTGAGAGGACAGCAGGGGTCTGTGTCCAGGTCTGGTCATCCTGTTATAGGAAGGATGTTATTAAACCGGAGAAAAGATTTACCAGAACGTTGCCGGGAGTAGAGGGTTTGAGATATAAAAATAGCCTGGAAAGACTGGAACATTTTTCACTGGAACGTAGGAGGTTGCGGGGTGACCTCTTTTCCCTAGGGGGGGGAAGGGGGGGGGGGGGGGGGGGGAGTTCAAATCTAGGCAGCATATTTTTAAGGTGAGAGGAAAAAAGATTTAAAAAGGACATGAGGGGCTACTTTTTTCTTAAACACAGAGTGTGTGGAACAAACTGCCAGAGAAAGTGATGGGTGCAAATACATTGTCTTTATAAAATACAGATTATAACGTCAAAAAGATGTTCAGATAAGTTCATGAATGGGAAAGGTTTGGAGGGATATGGGCCAAACAAAGGCAGGTGGGATTAGTTTAGTTTGGGAACATGGTCAGCATGGACTGGTTGGGCTGAAAGGTCTGTTTCCATGCTGTAGAACTCCAATGACTCGATAACACATAGTTAAATAAGTATTCCTAATGATCCTGATAATAAGGTTTTGAAGTGGAAACAGTATACTGTACTATATTGTTTTTATGATGGTCATTACTGATAGATTTCAAGCCTCTCCATTCAATTGATCTCCAGTTTTGACCTTCCCACTTTGTGGCAATGCTGAAGAAAGGTTTAATAAAAGGCCAAAAGATGGCATAATGGTGGCTACAATATCGCTTGCCATGCTTCCTGTAAGGAGGAATATCTTCACCCAGACAGTGGGGAGCCTGTGGAATTCTCTGCCACAGAAAGCGTTCGAGGCTAAAGTATTGGATGTTTTCAAGGAGGAGTTAGATACATTCTTAGGGCTAAAGGGATCAGTATACTGGGCAGGGCAATTTGCTAATGCTCTTCGAGAAGATTTAAACTAATTCAGCAGGGGGATGGGAACCCAAATTGTCACTCCTGTGGCCAGGAGGTTGAGAGCAGTGAGGTCAGAAATATGGTTTTAAGGTCGCAAGAGGGCACCGGCAAACAGGAAGGTGGTTTGAAGTGTGTCCACTTCAACATCAGGAGCATCCGGAATAAGGTGGGTGATCTTGCAACACGGGTTGGTTTCTGGGACTTCAATGTTGTGGCCATTTCAAAGACATGGATAGAGCAGGGACAGGGATGGTTGTTGCAGGTTCCAGGATTTAGATGTTTCAGTAAGAACAGGGAAGATGGTAAAAGAGGAGGAGGTGTGGTATTGTTGGTCAAGGATAGTATTATGGAGGCAGAAATGACATTTGAGGACTCGTCTACCGAGGTTAGAAACAGGAAAAGGAGAGGTCACCCTGTTGGGAGTTTTCTACAGGCCTCTGAATAGTTCCAGAGATGTAGAGGAAAGGAAAGCAAAGATGATATGAGCGAGAGTAACAGGGTAGTTGTTATGGGGGACTTTAACTTTCCAAATATTAACTCTAAATATTGTAGTTTGAGTACTTTAAATGGGTCAGTTTTTGTCCAATGTGTGCAGGACGATTTCCTGACACAGTATGTAGACAGGCCAACAAGGGGGCAAGGCCACATTGAATTTGGTACTGGGTATTGAACCTGGCCAGGTGTTAGATTTGGAGGTAGGTGAGCACTTTGGTGATAGTGACCACCATTTGGTATGTTTACTTTAATGATGGAAAGGGATAGATATATACCGCAGGGGAAGAGATATAGCTGGGGGAAAGGCAATTATGATGTAATTAGGCAAGATTTAAGATGCATAGGATGGGGAAGGAAGCTGCAGAGGATGAACACACTTGAAATGTGGAGCTTATTCAAGGAACTGAAAATGTGTTGCTGGAAAAGCGCAGCAGGTCAGGCAGCATCCAAGGAGCAGGAGAATCAACATTTCGGGCATGAGCCCTTCTTCAGGAATCAGCCCATTCCTGAAAGAGGGCTCATGCCCGAAACATCGATTCTCCTGCTCCTTGGATGCTGCCTGACCTGCTGCACTTTTCCAGCAACACATTTTCAGCTCTGATCTCCAGCATCTGCAGTCCTCACTTTCTCCTTATTCAAGGAAAAGCTACTTCATGTCCTTGATAAGTATGTACCTGTCAGGCAGGGAGGAAGTGTTTGAGCACAGGAGCCATGGTTTACTAAGGAAGTTGAATCTTTTGTCAAGAGGAAGAAGGCTTATGTCAGGATGAGATGTGATGCCTCAGTTAGGGCGTTTGAGAGTTACACGTTAGCCAGGAAAGACCTAAGGAGAGAGCTAAGAAGAGCCAGGAGGGGACATGAGAAGTCTTTGGCAGGAAGGATCGAGGAAGACCCGAAAGCTTTCTATAGGTATATCAGGAATAAAAGAATGACTTGAGTAAGATTAGGGCCGATTAAGGACAGTAGTGGGAAGTTGTGTGTGGAATCTGAGGAGATAGGGGAAGCACTAAATGAATATTTTTCATCAGTATTCACACTGGTAAAAGACAATGTTGTCGAGGAGAATACTGAGATGCAGGCTACTAATCTAGATGGGATTGAGGTTCGCAAGGAGGAGGTGTTAGCAATTCTGGAAAGGGTGAAAATAGATAAGTCCCCTGGGCCAGATGGGATTTATCCTAAGGTTCTCTGGGAAGCCAGGGAGGAGATTGCAGAACCTTTGGCTTTGATCTTTATGTCATCACTGTCTACAAGAATAGTACCAGAAGACTGGGGATAGCAAATGTTGTCCCCTTGTACAAGAAGGGGAGTAGAGACAACCCTGGTAATTACAGACCAGAGAGCCTTACTTTGGTTGTGGGTAAATTGTTGGAAAAGGTTATAAGAGATAGGATTTATAATCATCTGGAATGGAATAATTTGATTAGGGATAGTCAACTCGGTTTTACGATCATGCCTCACAAACGTTATTGAGTTCTTTGAGGAGGGGACCAAACAGGTGGCTGAGGGTAAAGTGGTTGATGTGGTGTATGTGGATTTCAGTAAGATGTTTGATAAGGTTCCCCACAGTTGGTTATTGCTGAAAATACAGAGGCATGGGATTGAGGGTGATTTCGTGTTTTGGATCAGAAACTGGCCAGCTGAAAGAAGACAGAGGGTGGTGGTTGATGGGAAATATTCATCCTAGAGTTCAGTCACTAGTGGTGTACTGCAAGGATCTGTTTTGGGGTCACTGCTGTTTGTCATGTTTATAAATGATCTGGATGAGGGCGTAGAAGGATGGGTTAGTAAATTTGTGCATGACACTAAGGTCAGTGGAGTTGTGGATAGTGCCGAAGAATGCTGTAGGTTACAGAGGGACATGGATAAGCTGCAGAGCTGGGCTGAGAATGGAAAATGGAGTTTAATGTGGAAAAATGTGAGGTGATTCACTTTGGAAGGAGCAACAGGAATAAAATTCTTGGTAGTGTAAATGAGCAGAGAGATCTAGGTGTCCATGTACATAGACCCCTGAAAGTTGCCACCCGGGTTGATAGCATTGTTAAGAAGCATACGGTATGTTAGCTTATATTGTTAGAGAGATTGAGTTTAGGAGCCATGAGATCATGCTGCTGTACAAAACTCTGGTGCGGCCGCACTTGGAGTATTGCGTACAGTTCTGGTCACCGCATTATAGGAAGGATGTGGCAGCTTCGGAAAGGGTTTAGAGGAAATTTACTAAGATGTTGCCTGGTATGGAGGGAAGGTCTTATGAGGAAAGGCTGAGGGCCTTGAGGCTGTTCTCGTTAGAGAGAAGAAGGTTGAGAGGTGACTTAATTGAGACATATAAGATAATCAGAGGGTTAGATAGGTTGGACAGTGACAACCTTTTTCCTCAGATGGTGATGGCTAGTACGAGTGCACATAGCTTTAAATTGAGGGGTGATAGATATAGGACAGATGTCAGAGGTAGTTTCTTTACTCAGAGAGTCATAGCGGCATGCAATGCCTTGCCTGCAACAGTAGTAGACTCGCCAACTTTAAGGGTATTTAAATGACCATTAGATAAATATATAGATGAAAATGCAATAGTGTAGGTTAGATGGGCTTCAGATGGTTTCACTACATCGAGTGCCAAAGAGCCTGTAATGCGCTGTGATGTTCTATGTTCAAAAGGTATGGGGAGAATGTAGGAACAGGGGACAGAGTTTGATGATCAGCCAGGATCAGTTTGAATGGTGAGGCAGGCTCAAAGAACCTATCCTGCTCCTGTTTCCTATGGTCTATGTTGACACTTTTGGACATGGTTGACCATGCCATTGTTCTCCAGGCCCTCTCCCCCATTAGCAACTGAGTGGGATTTCCTTCACCTTTTATTATCAGGTGAAACCAGGGACTCCCCCAATGTAGCCTCCCTACCCACCCCTCAACACCATTACCTCCAGTGTCTCGCAAAAATCGAACATGGGATTCCTCCTAATTTTCATCTATCCTCCGACATCCCACCCTGCAACATTACATCAGGTTCCACATGTGCATTACTGACAGACTTAACCTATTATTAAATGTGCTTCGAATTCATCATTTATGGGGGTTCTCAGGAATGAACCCTTGCAGGTACAGTGGAATGACTATACTCTACAGTCATATAGACTGAAATTATAAACTTTGAAATCAAACTACTAACTACACTGACTTGACGCAATGCGTGTAAAATTAAGTCACTTTTGTTTAGCTGAAAGAGTGATTTTATTTGCTGTTTGTAGTGTCTACAAATTCTGTACTACAATGCCATGTAGTTGAGCTGTGAATTTTGAGAGATTTACCCAAATATTACCTTTCACTGCTTTTATGTTGCGAGAGGACAAAGCAGCCCATTTGATCAGTACCCATTCCCCCACCTTTCACATTCACTGCCTTCCACCAACACTCAGTAGCAGCAGTGTGTACCATCTACAAGATGCAGCAACTCATAAGGTTTCTCCAACATGACCTTCCACACCCACAACCACTTCCATCAAGAAGGCTGAGGGCAGCAGATACATGGAAACGCCACTCCCTGCAGGTTACCTGACTTGGAAATATACCGTTGCTTCAATGTCACTGAGTCAAAACCCTGGAACTCCCTCCCTAAGGACCCCTCATAGACTTCAGTATTCAAGAAAGCAGCTCACCACCACCTTTTCAAGAGTAATTACAATTGGGCAATATGTGAAAGAATTTTTAAAAAATTGCTCAGCCCAATTTCGTTTTTTGATGAGCTACAAATTAATCCAATTACATTAGTGCCAGCATAAACATTAATTGCTAACCATTGAATCTAGCTGTTTTTCTAATGCTCTCTGAAGCTGAACCAGACTATTCACAATGTCATCTCCCTATTTCCCATGAACTGAACTTGACCTTAGAACCATTTTCTCACAAGGACCGTCTCCTCCCACACCATAGCTTCATCCATCTTTGCACTTGCTTCAACCTGTCTTCAGTTGAAATCCTCACCCCTCCTGACTGGACTAATGTCCAACCCAGCTTCCCATCCTCAACAAATGGGGGTTTGCCCAAAACTCTGCCTCTGTTTTTGAAACCAACTGAAGTCCCATGCACCCATCAGTCCTGTGCCAATGTTCTACAATGAGTGCCAGTCTCGGAACTTAAAACGCTCGATCTCATGCTTTTAAATCTCCATAACCTTACCACCCTCTATCTCTGTAATCCTGTTGCTCCTTCCAAAGTGAATCATCTCACATTTTTCCGCATTAAACTCCATTTGCCACCTCTCAGCCCAGTTCTGCAGCTTATCTATGTCCCTCTGTAACCTGCCACATCCTTCGGCACTATCCACAACGTCACTGATCTTAGTGTCATCTGCAAATTTACTCACTCATCCTTCTACGCCCTCATCCAGGTCATTTATAAAAATGATAACTAGCAGTAGACCCAAAACAGATCCTTGCGGTACACGACGAGTAACTGAGCTCCAGGATGAATATTTCCCATCAACCACACCCTCTGTCTTCTTTCCGCTGCTTTCAGAAGTTTGCGTTCTTCCAAGTATTTTTTACAGAAATATTCTACTTCCGTTCATCACCATCGGTAGCTGTGCTTTCATTTGAACATTCCTTATCAAAACATTCCAGATCCCCCTTCTTTTCAGATTCTTCTTAAAACCTACATGTTTGGCCAAGTTGTTTGCCATATCTCCCAATATCTCCTTCCCTGGCTGCCTGGCAATTCTGTATTTCCTACAATTTATTTTTAGGCTTTGACACTCTTCCTTCAGTGTTGGGATATGTTTTGATATCTCACCCTCTGCAATCGGTGCTTTCTGAAAGTATTTATCCATTTCAGTTCTAAAACATTTCCCTTTGTCCTACACAAAGTAGCCGTACTGGCAGCCAGCACAATGAGTGTTTTCAAGAGATTAAGTGTTCTCTGACTTTAGACCTTCCAGTTATTTTATGTCCAACCACATGAAGCACAGATGTCAAATAACATGTACAGTAAATCCTCTGTATCTGCAAAATTGCGAATTGACTTATCCGCGCCAACAAGTAAGAAAAAAAAAACAACATACACAAGCTACTAATCCTCTCAAAATTCACTAAAACCTTTTAATCTATTTCTAAGTGATCTCCGGACTTGCAAATTTCATCATTCACGGGAAATCTCAGGACTGGAACCCTAGCGGATACGGAGGAATAATGTACTCTTGTAAATTATAATTGTAACCTCAGAAATCAAGCTACGAAATATGCTGACTCAGTTAAAACTGTAAACTTACGTCACTTTAACCGAAGGAATGATTTGATTGCTGTTTGTCGTGTCTGTTATTTATGCAAAAGTGAGGACTGTAGATACTGGAGATTACAGTCCAGAGTGTGGTGCTGGAAAAGCACAGCAGGTCAGGCAGAGTCTGAGAAGCAGGAGAATCGATGTTTCAGGCAAAAACCTTTCATCAGGAATGTCTGTTAATTATAGCCTACGATGCCATGTAGTGGAACTGTGAGTGTCTACAGCGATTACATGATAAACCTGTTGTGCAAAAAAATACCCTGCAGACTACTTATTTCATTGTTGTAGTGGATGATCAAACCATGTTGCTGAAGCTAGTCTGTAGTGAACTGTTTAAAAGCAGACGGGAAAAATCACGTGATGACATCGATTTGTTTAATTTGTGAATCCATTGTAATGTTCCAGCCTTTCAAAATATGCATTTTCACAGCAGCACTTCAGTTTTTTTCGGATGGGTACACATCTAGCCATTTTAAGAACAGGGTAAATAGGCTAAACCAGCAGCAAACTTGTTCCAATTTCATACCAAATGACAGGTTCATCTTACAGCAGCCAAATGGTCATACACAAACTGTGTGATGTGAAACTCCCTGTCAAAACAACACTTTTCTTTTAATTCAAAAATATACCTTATCCATAAAAATCATCTATAAGTATATGTAAAGGTTCTGCATCATTCCTGTACACTCTGCAAAGAGAAAAAAAACAAACAGAAGTTTGGAACTTTGATATTTCTCAGAACATTTCTATAGAGTCATAGAGATGTACAGCATGGAAACAGACCCTTCGGTCCAACCCGTCCATGCTGACCAGATATCCCAACCCAATCTAGTCCCACCTGCCAGCACCCGGCCCATATCCCTCCAAACCCTTCCTATTCATATACCCATCCAAATGCCTTTTAATTGTTGCAATTGTACCAGCCTCCACCACTTCCTCTGGCAGCTCATTCCATACACGTACCACCCTCTGCGTGAAAAAGTTGCCCCTTAGGTCTCTTTTATATCTTTCCTCTTACATGCTAAACCTATGCCCTCTAGTTCTGGACTTCCCGCCCCCAGGGAAAAGACTTTGTCTATTTACCCTATCCACGCCCCTCATAATTTTGTAAAGTTAAAAATCACAACACCAAGCTATAGTCCAACAGGTTTAATTGGAAGCACACTATCTTTCGGAGCGACGCTCCTTCATCAGGTGATTATTACCTGATGAAGGAGCGTCGCTCCGGAAGCTAGTGTGCTTCCAATTAAACCTGTTGGACTAT
>NC_057730.1:5264083-5267293 GCF_004010195.1 Chiloscyllium plagiosum
TGAATATAGGATTAAAGACAGGATTCTTGGCAGTGTGGAGGAACAGATGGATCTGGGTGTACAAGTACATAGATCCATCAAAGTTGCCACCCAAGTGGATAGGGTTGTTAAGAAAGCACATGGTGTTTTGGCTTTCATCAACAGGGGGATCGAGTTTAAGAGCCGCGAGGTTTTGCTGCAGCTCTACAAGTCCCTGGTGAGACCACACTTGGAATGTTGTGTCCAGTTCTGGTTGCCCTACTATAGAAAAGATACAGAGGCTTTGGAGAGGGTGCAAAGAAGGTTTACCAGGATGCTGCCTGGACTGGAAGGCTTGCCTTATGAAGAAAGATTGAATAAGATCGGACTTTTCTCTCTGGAGAGAAGGAGGAAGAAAGGAGACCTGATCGAGGTGTACAAAATAATGAGAAGAATAGATAGAGTCAATAGCCAGAGACTTTTCCCCAGGGCAGGACTGACTGGTATGAGGAGTCATAGTTTGAAGATATTAGGAGGAAGGTATAAAGGAGACATCAGAGGTAGGTGCTTTACGCAGAGAGTTGTGAATGATTGGAATGTGTTGCCAGCTGTGGTGGTGGAAGCAGAGTCATTGGGGACATTTAAGAGACTGCTGGACATGCACATGGATAACAGTGAGTTGAGGGATACGTAGGTTAAGTTATTATATTTTATATTAGGATTAAATCTCGGCACAGCATAGGGCCTGTTCTGTGCTGTACTTTTCTATGTTCTATGTTTTGTACCCCTCATTGTATTAGAGCCAGTCTCAATATCAGGAACTTGGCTATTTGTGCTACATTCCCCTGAGAATCCATCACCCCCTACATTTTCCAAAACAGCATACTTGTTTGAAATGGGGATAACCACAGAAGACTCCTGTACTACCTGCCTACTTGTCTTATCTTTCCTGGAGTCAACCCAGGACTCTATCTACAACTTTTCCCCCTTCCTATAACTGCCATCCATCACACCCTCTTGAGGTAAAAAATCCTCATTGCCTCTGTCTCTCCAACCGATTCATTCGATCTGATAGGATTCACAACCAATGGCATTTATTGCAGCTATAATCCTCAGTAACCTGTAAACTCTCCCTAAACTCCCACACCCAACAAGAAGGCCAGTTTTGCTTCTGCCAATCTGCAGACCCAGAAAATAGCATCATCTTATTCCTCTACAAAACACTGCTCCAGGCTAACTTAATACTATATTTTTAAGTTTAATCAAGAGACATATCTCAATAAAACACATCATCAAGAAAGATCCCACTCTACTCACCACTGCAGACTTACAGCAAGGCCACACATAAAATATTCACTTATCTGTTTCTGTGCTGCGACCTCTCCCAAACAGGTTCCTCCAAGATCAGTTGTGAACTTCACTGATTGTTAATTTTCCCAGACTCACTCCGATGTCCAGTGATACATAAAGTCAACAGCGAAGGCAGTAACTGTGCAGGTTCACTGCTGTGTCAGTTAGCAGTGTGGGTTTCTTTCTCTCTCCCACACTGACCTCACCATGTGCTTCCTTTGTCTGTCCCTCTCCCTTTTAAAAATGCTGCAATTTTGACTTTATTTTTCCAACGCAACAGCATATAAAATGGAAATTGTTGCTCCTGGAATTCGAGGAAATCACCTCCAACACCTAAAATACCTCAAAAAAGGAGCAGCCTGTCACAGCTAGAAACTTGTCCGGTCCTCCAAAGACATTCTCTATCTATGCAAGAAACTATTTTTGCTCATTTTGAGGCATCAAGTGGGTCTGACAACAAAATGAACCCACATTATACTTTGGCAGAAAGACCTCAGACTTGGCAGCAGCTTCTCCAACCTTTAGTGTGTCCCTCAGCATGTAGTCCTTGACCTTGGAATGTGCCAACAGTCTGCAACATTTGGTGAATGTCAACTCATTTCTCTGGAAGATCAATATGTTTTGACCAATAAGAGCGTTTTTCATGGAGTTGATGGTCCTCCAGGTGCAGTTGATGTTTAGGGCTTCAGGCACTTTCTCCCAAGCCCTTACCCCAGCCCCCCACACATGTTAGCACATGGTCTGCTATTACACCCCACTCATTGTTAGCCATGAATAGTCCCCATGAGTAACTGTTCATTCTCCATAACCATTTATTGTTTGCTCCCTTCCCCCTCCCCTCACTCCATCTTCGCATAAAAACCAACTTTTTTCTCAACACCACAGATATGACAAATGGCCACTGGACCCGAAACATTAACTCTGATTTCTCTCCTGTCAGACCTGTTGAGCTAGGGGTGGTACAGTGGTTAGCACTGCTGCCTCACAATGTCAGAGATCCGGGTTCAGTTCCCGCCTCAGGCGACTCTCTGTGTGGGGTTTGCACATTCTCCCCCTGTCTGCGTGGGTTTGCTCCGGTCTCCTGCCACAGTCCAAAAACGTGCAGGCGAGGTGAATTGGCCATGCTAAATTGCCTGTGGTGTTAGGTGTGGGGGAACGGGTCTAGGTGAGTTGCAGGTCGGTGTAGACTTATTGGACCGAAGGGACCGTTTCCACACTGTAAATAATCTAATCTTTCCAGCAATGTTTCTGAAATCCAGCACCTGCAGTTATTTCAGTTCTTAAGCTGACGGTAACATTGTTTTCAATGTTGATTTACAACCAACAGAGGGCAGCATTATCCTCTCAATCTTGAAGCATATTTGCTGGGTAATCAATCGGTTGACAATCTATATTACACGTGTAGAACAGGAACCTAGAGAGTCCAGCGAGACAGGAACCGAGAGAGACCAGCGAGACAGGTACCAAGAGAGACCAGCGAGACAGGTACCTAGAGAGCAACCAACAGAGGGCAGCATTATCCTCTCAATCTTGAAGCATATTTGCTGGGTAATCAATCGGTTGACAATCTATTTTACACGTGTAGAGCAGGAACCTAGAGAGTCCAGCGAGACAGATACCTAGAGAGTCCAGCGTGACAGGTACCTAGAGAGTCCAGCGAGACAGGTACCTAGAGAGTCCAGCGAGACAGGTACCTAGAGAGTCCAGCGAGACAGGAACCTAGAGAGTCCAGCGAGACAGGTACCTAGAGAGTCCAGCTAGGCAGGTACCTAGAGAGACCAGCGAGACAGGTACCTAGAGAGTCCAGCGAGACACGTACCTAGAGAGTCCAGTGAGACAGGTACCTAGAGAGGTCAGCGAGACAGGAACCTAGAGAGTCCAGCGAGGCAGGTACCTAGAGAG
>NC_057730.1:5268283-5269064 GCF_004010195.1 Chiloscyllium plagiosum
GAGAGACCAGCGAGACAGGTACCTGGAGAGACCAGCGAGACAGGTACCTGGAGAGACCAGCGAGACAGGAATCTGGAGAGCTCAGCGCGACAGGTACTGAGAGAGATCAGCGAGACAGGTACCTGGAGAGATCAGCGAGACAGGAACCGAGAGAGATCAGCGAGACAGGAACCGAGAGAGATCAGCGAGACAGGTAGATAGAGAGATCAGCGAGACAGCAATCTAGAGAGATCAGCGAGACAGGAACCTAGAGAGACCAGCGAGACAGGAACCTAGAGAGACCAGCGAGACAAGTACCTAGAGAGATCAGCGAGACAGGTACCTAGAGAGATCAGCGAGACAGGAATCTAGAGAGCTCAGCGCGACAGGTACCTAGAGAGATCAGCGAGACAGGTACTTGGAGAGATCAGCGAGACAGGAACCTAGAGAGTCCAGCGAGACAGGTACCTCGAGAGTCCAGCGAGACAGGTAGCTAGAGAGATCAGCGAGACAGGTAGATAGAGAGATCAGCGAGACAGGAACCTAGAGAGATCAGCGAGACAGGAACCTAGAGAGACCAGCGAGACAGTTACCTAGAGAGACCAGCGAGACACGTACCTAGAGAGATCAGCGAGACAGAAAGCTAGAGAGCTCAGCGAGACAGGTACCTAGAGAGATCAGCGAGACAGGTACCTAGAGAGATCAGCGAGACAGGTACCTAGAGAGATCAGCGAGACAGGTACCTAGAGAGATCAGCGAGACAGGTACCTAGAGAGATCAGCGAGACAGGTACCTAGAGAGA
>NC_057730.1:5269975-5270765 GCF_004010195.1 Chiloscyllium plagiosum
GAGAGAGATCAGCGAGACAGATACCTAGAGAGATCAGCGAGACAGGTACCGAGAGAGACCAGCGAGACAGGTACCTAGAGAGATCAGCGAGACAGGTACCTAGAGAGGTCAGCGAGACAGGAACCTAGAGAGTCCAGCGAGACATGAACCTAGAGAGATCAGCGAGACAGGAACCTAGAGAGTCCAGCGAGACAGGAACCTAGAGAGTCCAGCGAGACACGAACCTAGAGAGTCCAGCGAGACAGGTACCGAGAGAGACCAGCGAGACAGGTACCTAGAGAGATCAGCGAGACAGGAACCTAGAGAGTCCAGCGAGACAGGAACCTAGAGAGTCCAGCGAGACAGGTACCTAGAGAGATCAGCGAGACAGGAACCTAGAGAGTCCAGCGAGACAGGAACCTAGAGAGTCCAGCGAGACAGGTACCTAGAGAGATCAGCGAGACAGGAACCTAGAGAGATCAGCGAGACAGGTACCTAGAGAGATCAGCGAGACAGGAACCCAGAGAGTCCAGCGAAACAGGTACCTAGAGAGACCAGCGAGACAGGAACTTAGAGAGACCAGTGACACAGGAAAATAGAGAGATCAGCGAGACAGATACCTGGAGAGATCAGCGAGACAGGTACCTAGAGAGATCAGCGAGACAGGAACTTAGAGAGACCAGTGACACAGGAAAATAGAGAGATCAGCGAGACAGATACCTAGAGAGATCAGCGAGACAGGTAGCTACAGAGTCCAGCGAGACAGGTACCTAGAGAGACCAGCGAGACAGGTACCTAGAGAGATCAGCGA
>NC_057730.1:5271672-5272026 GCF_004010195.1 Chiloscyllium plagiosum
ACCTAGAGAGATCAGTGAGACAGGAACCTAGAGAGATCAGCGAGACAGGTACCTAGAGAGTCCAGCGAGCAGATACCTAGAGAGTCCAGCGAGACAGGAACCTAGAGAGATCAGTGAGACAGGAACCTAGAGAGATCAGCGAGACAGGTACCTAGAGAGTCCAGCGAGCAGATACCTAGAGAGTCCAGCGAGACAGGAACCTAGAGAGATCAGTGAGACAGGAACCTAGAGAGATCAGCGAGACAGGTACCTAGAGAGTCCAGCGAGCAGATACCTAGAGAGTCCAGCGAGACAGGAACCTAGAGAGACAAGCGAGACAGGAACCTAGAGAGACCTGCGAGACAGGTACCTAGA
>NC_057730.1:5272526-5273547 GCF_004010195.1 Chiloscyllium plagiosum
AACCTAGAGAGATCAGCGAGACAGGAACCTAGAGTGATCAGCGAGACAGGAACCTCGAGAGATCAGCGAGACAGGTACCTAGAGAGACCTGCGAGACAGGTACCTAGAGAGACCAGCGAGACAGGTACCTAGAGAGACAAGCGAGACAGGAACCTAGAGAGATCAGCGAGACAGGAACCTAGAGAGTCCAGCGAGACAGGTACCTAGAGAGATCAGCGAGACAGGAACCTAGAGAGCCCAGAGAGACATGTACCTAGAGAGATCAGCGAGACAGGTACCGAGAGAGATCAGCGAGACAGGTACCTAGAGAGATCAGCGAGACAGGAACCTAGAGAGATCAGCGAGACAGGTACCTGGAGGGTCCAGCGAGACAGGTACCTAGAGAGATCAGCGAGACAGGTACCTAGAGAGACCAGCGAGACAGGTACCTAGAGAGATCAGCGACACAGGAACCGAGAAAGGTCAGCGAGACAGGTAACTAGAGAGTCCAGCGAGACAGGAACCTAGAATCCAGTGAGACAGGTAACTAGGGAGGTCAGCGAGACTGGAACCTAGAGAGGTCTGCGAGACAGGAACCTAGAGAGTCCAGCGAGACAGGAACCTCGTGAGTCCAGCGAGACAGGTACCTAGAGAGGTCAGCGAGACAGGAACCTAGAAGGGTCAGCGAGACAGGAACCCAGAGAGATCAGCGAGACAGGAGCCTAGAGAGATCAGCGAGACAGGAACCTAGAGAGATCAGCGAGACAGGTACCTAGAGAGTCCAGCGAGACAGGTACCTGGAGAGTCCAGCGAGACAGGTACCGAGAGAGATCAGCGAGACAGGTACCTGGAGAGACCAGCGAGGCAGGAACCTAGAGAGATCAGCGAGACAGGTACCTAGAGAGACCAGCGAGACAGGTACCTAGAGAGATCAGCGCGACAGGTACCTGGAGAGATCAGCGAGAGAGGTACCTGGAGAGATCAGCGAGACAGGTACCTGGAGAGATCAGCGAGGCAGGAACCTAGAGAGATCAGCGAGACA
>NC_057730.1:5273653-5273981 GCF_004010195.1 Chiloscyllium plagiosum
TCAGCGAGACAGGAACCTAGAGATATCAGCGAGACAGGAACCTAGCGAGATCAGCGAGACAGGAACCTAGAGAGATCAGCGAGACAGGAACCTAGAGAGATCAGCGAGGCAGGAACCCAGAGAGACCAGCGAGACAGGTACCTGGAGAGACCAGCGAGGCAGGAACCTAGAGAGATCAGCGAGACAGGAACCTAGAGAGACCAGCGAGACACGTACCTAGAGAGACCAGCGAGACACGTACCTAGAGAGATCAGCGAGACAGGAACCTAGAGAGATCAGCGAGACAGGAACCTAGAGAGATCAGCGAGACAGGAACCTAGAGAGATCA
>NC_057730.1:5277081-5283670 GCF_004010195.1 Chiloscyllium plagiosum
GCGAGACAGGAACCTAGAGAGTCCAGCGAGACAGGAACCTAGAGAGTCCAGCGAGACAGGAACCTAGAGAGTCCAGCGAGACAGGAACCTAGAGAGTCCAGCGAGACAGGAACCTAGAGAGTCCAGCGAGACAGGAACCTAGAGAGTCCAGCGAGACAGGAACCTAGAGAGTCCAGCGAGACAGGAACCTAGAGAGTCCAGCGAGACAGGAACCTAGAGAGTCCAGCGAGACAGGAACCTAGAGAGTCCAGCGAGACAGGAACCTAGAGAGTCCAGCGAGACAGGAACCTAGAGAGTCCAGCGAGACAGGAACCTAGAGAGTCCAGCGAGACAGGAACCTAGAGAGTCCAGCGAGACAGGAACCTAGAGAGTCCAGCGAGACAGGAACCTAGAGAGTCCAGCGAGACAGGAACCTAGAGAGTCCAGCGAGACAGGAACCTAGAGAGTCCAGCGAGACAGGAACCTAGAGAGATCAGCGAGAGAGGTACCTAGAGAGACCAGCGAGACAGGAACCAAGAGAGCCCAGCGAGACATGTACCTAGAGAGTCCAGCGAGACAGGAACCTAGCGAGACCAGCGAGACAGGAACCTAGCGAGACCAGCGAGACAAGTACCTTAAGAGATCAGCGAGACAGGTACCTTAAGAGATCAGCGAGACAGGTACCTAGAGAGACCAGCGAGATAGGTACCTAGAGAGACCAGCGACACAGGTACCTAGAGAGACAAGCGAGACAGGTACCTAGAGTGTCCAGCGAGACAGGAACCTAGAGAGATCAGCGAGAGAGGTACCTAGAGAGACCAGCGAGACAGGTACCTAGAAAGTCCAGCGAGACAGGAACCAAGAGAGACCAGCGAGACAGGAACCTGGAGAGACAAGCGAGACAGATACCTAGAGACTCCAGCGAGACAGGAACCTTGCGAGACCAGCGAGACAGGTACCTTGAGAGATCAGCGAGACAGGTACCTAGAGAGACAAGCGAGACAGGTACCTAGAGTGTCCAGCGAGACAGGAACCTCGAGAGATCAGCGAGACAGATACCTAGAGAGATCAGCGAGACAGATACCTAGAGAGTCCAGTGAGACAGGTACCTAGAGAGATCAGCGAGACAGGAACCAAGAGAGTCCAGCGAGACAGGTACCTAGAGAGGACAGCGAGACAGGAACCTAGAGAGATCAACGAGACAGGTACCTAGAGAGATCAACGAGCAGATACCTAGAGGGTCCAGCGAGACAGGAACCTAGAGAGATCAGCGAGACAGGAACCTAGAGAGATCAACGAGACAGGTACCTAGAGAGATCAACGAGCAGATACCTAGAGAGTCCAGCGAGACAGGTACCTAGAGCGTCCAGCGAGACAGGAACCTAGATAATGCAGCGAGACAGGTACCTAGAAAGGTCAGCGAGACAGGTACGTAGAAAGGTCAGCGCGACAGGTACGTAGAAAGGTCAGCGAGACAGGTAACTAGAGAGGTCAGCGAGACAGGTACCTAGAGAGACCAGCGAGACAGGACCCGAGCGAGATCAGCGAGACAGGTAACTAGAGAGTCCAGCGAGACAGGTACCTAGAGAGATCAGCGAGACAGGTACCTAAAGAGATCATCGAGACAGGAACCCCAAGAGTCCCGCGAGACAGGAACCTCGAGAGTCCAGCGAGACAGGAACCTCGAGCGTCCAGCGAGACAGGAACCTCGAGAGTCCAGCGAGACAGGTACCTAGAGAGTCCAGCGAGACAGGTAACTGGAGAGTCCAGCGAGACAGGTAACCGGAGAGTCCAGCGAGACAGGAACCTAGAATCCAGTGAGACAGGAACCTGGAGAGACCAGCGAGACAGGTATCTAGAGAGACCAGCGAGACAGGTACCTAGAGAGTTCAGCGAGACAGGAACCTAGAGAGATCAGCGACATAGGAACCTAGAGAGACCAGCGACACAGGAACCTAGAGAGATCAGGGAGACTGGAACCTAGAGAGTCCAGCGAGACAGGAACCTAAATTGACCACCGAGACAGGTAACTAGAGAGTCCAGCGAGACAGGAACCTAGAGAGACCAGCGAGACAGGAACCTAGAGAGTCCAGCGACACAGGAACCTAGAGAGACCAGCGACACAGGAACCTAGAGAGTCCAGCGAGACAGGTAACTAGAGAGACCAGCGAGACAGGTACCTAGAGAGGTCAGCGAGACAGGTACCTAGAGAGGTCAGCGAGACAGGTACCTCGAGAGGTCAGCGAGACAGGTACCTCGAGAGGTCAGCGAGACAGGTTCCTAGAGAGTCCAGCGAGACAGGAACCTAGAGAGTCCAGCGAGACTGGTACCTAGAGAGTCCAGCGAGACTGGTACCTAGAGAGTCCCGCGAGACTGGTACCTAGAGAGTCCAGCGAGACAGGAACCTCGAGAGTCCAGCGAGACAGGAACCTCGAGAGTCCAGCGAGACAGGAACCTCGAGAGTCCAACGAGACAGGATCCTAGAGAGTCCAGCGAGACTGGTACCTCGAGAGTCCAGCGAGACTGGTACCTAGAGAGTCCAGCGAGACTGGTACCCAGAGAGTCCAGCAAGACAGGAACCTCGAGAGTCCAACGAGACAGGATCCTAGAGAGTCCAGCGAGACAGGTACCTAGAGAGACCAGCGAGACAGGAACCTAGAGAGACCAGCGAGACAGGAACCTCGATAATGCAGCGAGACAGGTACCTAGAAAGGTCTGCGAGACAGGTACTAAGAGAGGCGAGCGAGACAGGTACCTAGAGAGAACAGCGAGACAGGAACCTAGACAATGCAGCGAGACAGGTACCTAGGAAGGTCAGCGAGACAGGTACGTAGAAAGGTCAGCGCGACAGGTACCTACAGAGACCAGCGAGACAGGAACCTAGAGAGATCAGCGAGACAGATACCTAGAGAGATCAGCAAGACAGGACCCTAGCGAGATCAGCGAGACAGGAGCCTAGAGAGATCAGCAAGACAGGAACCTAGAGAGATCAGCGAGACAGGAACCTGGAGAGTCCAGCGAGACAGGTAACTAGAGAGACCAGCGAGACAGGTACCTAGAGAGGTCAGCGAGACAGGTACCTCGAGAAGTCAGCGAGACAGGTACCTAGAGAGATCAGCGAGACAGATGCCTAGAGAGATCAGCGAGACAGATGCCTAGAGAGATCAGCGAGACAGGTACCTAGAGAGATCAGCGAGACAGGTAGCTCGAGAGTCCAGCGAGACAGGTACCTCGAGAGTCCAGCGAGACAGGTACCTCGAGAGACCAGCGAGACAGGTACCTCGAGAGACCAGCGAGACAGGTACCTAGAAAGTCCAGCGAGACAGGAACCTAGAGAGATCAGCGAGACAGTTACCCAGAGAGTCCAGCGAGACAGGAACCAAGAGAGACCAGCGAGACAGGTACCTAGAGAGACCAGCGAGACAGGTACCTAGAGAGACCAGCGAGACAGGTACCTAGAGTGTCCAGCGAGACAAGAACCTAGAGAGATAAGCGAGACAGGTACCTAGAGAGATCAGCGAGACAGTTACCCAGAGAGTCCAGCGAGACAGGAACCAAGAGAGACCAGCGAGACAGGAACCTAGAGAGTCCAGCGAGACATGTACCTAGAGAATCCAGCGAGACAGGAACCTTGCGAGACCAGCGAGACAGGTACCTTGAGAGATCAGCGAGACAGGTACCGAGAGAGATCAGCGAGACAGGAACCTCGAGAGATCAGCGAGACAGGAACCTAGAGAGCCCAGAGAGACATGTACCTAGAGAATCCAGCGAGACAGGAACCTTGCGAGACCAGCGAGCCAGGTACCTTGAGAGATCAGCGAGACAGGTACCGAGAGAGATCAGCGAGACAGGTACCTAGAGAGATCAGCGAGACAAGAACCTAGAGAGTCCAGCGAGACAAGAACCTAGAGAGTCCAGCGAGACTGGTACCTAGAGAGATCAGCGAGACAAGACCTAGAGAGATCAGCGAGACAAGAACCTAGAGAGTCCAGCGAGACTGGTACCTAGAGAGTCCAGCGAGACTGGAACCAAGAGAGATCAGCGAGACAAGAACCTAGAGATTCCAGCGAGACAGGAAACTAGAGCATCCAGCGAGACAGGTACCTACAGAGTCCAGCGAGACTGGTACCTACAGAGTCCAGCGAGACAGGTACCTAGAGAGATCAGTGAGACAGGTACCTAGAGAGTCCAGCGAGACAGGAACCTAGAACCAGCAAGGACAGGTAACTAGAGAGGTCAGCGAGACTGGGCGAGACAGGAACCTAGAGAGTTCAGCGAGACAGGAACCTAGAGAGTCCAGCGAGACAAGAACCTAGAGAGTCCAGCAAGACAGGTACATAGAGACTCCAGCAAGGCAGGTACATAGAGAGTCCGGCGAGACAGGAACCTAGAGAGTCCAGCGAGACAGGAACCTAGAGACGTCAGCGAGACAGGAACCTAGAGAGATCAGCGAGACAGGAACCATGAGAGATCAGCGAGACAGGAACCAAGAGAGATCAGCGAGACAGGAACCAAGAGAGATCAGAGAGACAGGTACCTTGAGAGGTCAGTGAGACAGGAACCTAGAGAGTCCAGCGAGACAGGAACCTAGAGAGATCAGAGAGACAGGTACCTAGAGAGATCAGCGAGACACGTATCTAGAGAGTCCAGCGAGACAGGTACCCAGAGAGTCCAGCGAGACAGGAACCTAGAGAGATCAGCGAGACAGGAAACTAGAGAGATCAGCGAGACAAGAACCTAGAGAGTCCAGCGAGACAGGAACATAGAGAGTCCAGCAAGACAGGTACATAGAGAGTCCGGCGAGACAGGAACCTAGAGAGGTCAGCGAGACAGGAACCTAGAGAGATCATGGAGACAGGTAGCTGGAGAGTCTAGCAAGACTGGTACCTAGAAAGTCCAGCGAGACAGGAACCTAGAGAGATCAGCGAGACAGGAACCAATAGAGATCACCGAGACAGGAACCAAGAGAGATCAGCGAGACAGGAACCAAGAGAGTCCAGCGAGGCAGGAACCAAGAGAGATCAGCGAGACAGGAACCAAGAGAGTCCAGCGAGACAGGAACCTAGAGAGATCAGCGAGACAGGAACCAATCGAGATCACCGAGACAGGAACCAAGAGAGTCCAGCGAGACAGGAACCAAGAAAGGGCAGCGACTCAGGAACCTAGAGAGTCCAGCGAGACAGGAACCTAGAGTGACCAGCGAGACAGGTACCTAGAGAGGCCAGCGAGACAGGTACCTAGAGTGACCAGCGAGGCAGGTACCTAGAGTGACCAGCGAGGCAAGTACCTAGAGTGGCCAGCGAGACAGGTACCTAGAGAGGCCAGCGAGACAGGAACCTAGAAAGGTCAGCGAGAAAGGAACCTAGAATCCAGTGACACAGGAAGCTAGAGAGGTCAGCGAGACAGGAACCTAGAGAGGTCAGCGAGACAGGAACCTAGAGCATCCAGCGAGACAGGAACCTAGAGAGTCCAGCAAGACGGGTACCTAGAGAGATCAGCGAGACAGGAACCTAGAGAGTCCAGCGAGACAGGAACCTAGAGTGTCCAGCGAGAAAGGTACCGAGAGAGTCCAGCGAGAAAGGTACCGAGAGAGTCCAGTAAGACAGGAACCGAGAGAGTCCAGGGAGACAGGAACTGAGAGAGATCAGTGAGACAGGTACGTAGAGTGAGCAGCGAGACAGGAACCTAAAATCCTGCGAGACAGGTACCTCGAGAGTCCAGCGGTACAAGAAACTAGAAAGGTCATCGAGACAGGTAGCTAGAATCCATGAGACAGGTACCTAGAGAGTCCAGCGAGAAAGGAACCTAGGGAGATCAGTGAGACAGGAACCTAGAGAGATCGGCGAGACAGGAACCGAGAGAGTCCAGCGAGACAGGTACCTACATCGTCCAGAGAGCCAGGAACCTAGAGAGGTCAGCGAGACAGGAACCTAGGGAGTCCAGCGAGACAGGTACCTAGAGAGATCAGTGAGTCAGGAACCTAGAGAGATCAGCGAGACAGGAACCTAGAGAGGTCAGCGAGACAGGAACCTAGAGAGATCAGCGAGTCAGGAACCTAGAGAGATCAGCGAGACAGGAACCTAGAGAGGTCAGCGAGACAGGAACCTAGAGAGATCAGCGAGTCAGGAACCTAGAGAGATCAGCGAGACAGGAGCCTAGAGAGTCCAGCGAGACAGTTACCTAGAGAGTCCAGCGAGACAGGTACCTAGAGAGTCCAGCGAGACAGGTACCTAGAACATAGAACATAGAAGAATACAGCACAGTACTGGCCCTTTGGCCCTCGATGTTGCGCCGATCCAAGCCCACCTAACCTACACTAGCCCACTATCCTCCATATGCCTATCCGATGCCCGCTTAAATGCCCATAAAGAGGGAGAGTCCACCACTGCTACTGGCAGGGCATTCCATGAACTCACGACTCGCTGAGTAAAGAACCTACCCCTAACATCTGTCCTATACCTACCACCCCTTAATTTAAAGCTATGCCCCCTCGTAATAGCTGACTCCATACATGGAAAAAGATTCTCACTGTCGACCCTATCTAAACCCCTAATCATCTTATACACCTCTATCAAGTCACCCCTAAACCTTCTTTACTCCAATGAAAACA
>NC_057730.1:5287036-5293765 GCF_004010195.1 Chiloscyllium plagiosum
TCAGAGACATCACGTACCTTTGCACCTGGGAGGCAACATACCAAACGTGTGTCTCTCTCGTTCCCACAAAACCGCCTATCTGTGCCGCGAACTATCGAGTCCCCAATTACTATTGCTCTGCTCTTCTCTACCCTTCCCTTCTGAGTAACGGGGACAGGCTCCGTGCCAGAGGCCTGAACCCCATTGCTTACCTCTGGTAAGTCCCCGCCCCATAAGTATCCAAAACGGTATACTTGTTCTTGAGGGGAACGGCCGCAGGGGGTCCCTGCACTGGTTGCTTCCTCCCAGTCCCCCTCACTGTCACCCATCTGTCTGCCATCTTTGGAGTTACTACTTCCCTAAAGCTCCGATCTATGACCCCCTCTGCCTCCCGAATGATCCTAAGTTCATCCTAACTCTTGATATCCCTTGTCACCCTGGCCTTGCTGCCCTTGCCCATTCTTAGCTAGATGACCGAAGCAGCGGAAACACTTTCCATCATTCCTACAATATTGGCTGAGATTTGCCCCTTGTTACACCAGAGGAGGCATAGCTACAATTGTCTATTCCTGGATATTACTGTGCATTCAAATACCAATCTTAATCAATTGTCTCAATTCATATCCACTTTACAGCCTTTTAAGTACAAGAATATTACAAGTTTTTTTCTTAGAACATGTGCGAACACCGGAAAGTTCACAATTATCACACAGCTCAACTTATACTGAGAAGGTGGTGTTCAACTTTGCCCTTTGAACTGCTGTACTCCGAAACATGAGCCCTGCAGTAATCGCAAATGAGAGATAAATTGCATTAACATATACCACAATTACTCAATACCATCCTTAATACCAGATTAGATTAGATTAGATTAGATTCCCTAGTGTGGAAACAGGCCCTTCGGCCCAACAACTCCACACCAACCCTCCAAAGAGCAATCCACCCAGACCCATTCCCCTACATTCACCCCTGAATACACCTAACACTCAGGGCAATTTAGCATGGTCAATTCGCCTGACCTGCACATCTTTGGACTGTGGGAGGAAACCAGAGCACCCGGAGGAAACCCACGCAGACACCGGGAGAATGTGCAAACTCCACACAGACAGTCGCCCAAGGTGGGAATTGAACCCAAGCCCTGGCGCTGTGAGACAGCAGTGCTAACCACTGAACTACCCTGCCACCCCAAAAACTGAACCCTCGCTTTTCAGCCTTAAATGCAAATAACTTTAGGTTCATAAGAATCCACTTTGTTGATGTACTGAAAAAAAAAATTGGGAAGTCATTTTGCAGTAATTTAAGGAATTTATTCCCAAAATTGTGCTCAATATAGGAATTCAATTCTTTTACATGAATCATTTTGCTATGTAATGAAAATTGAATACAAAGGCCCAAATATCTTAATATCACAGTCAACAAATGCCTCTTCAAGTAAGAATTAAAACTAAGCTTAAGCAATAAAGCACTTACATGGAACAAAACCTGTGCTTTAAGAATTTCCTGCCTGATTCTTCATGAGCCATCCTTCATCCCCACCTCAAGTACTATTCTCCCCAGACAGGGTCTGGGGGACTGCTCCAGATACACTCCCTGACTGCCGTCACCTGTTGTTGGAGGTCCTGGCACAGCTGCTTGAACTTCCCTGCTCTGCACCCTTCCTCACTGCTACCATCTGCTACTGGAGGTCCTGGAAAAAGCAAGGACTACAGATGCTGGAGATCAGAGTCGAGAGTGCAGTGCTGGAAAAGTACAGCCGGTCAGGCAGCATCCGAGGAGCAGGAGAGTCAACTTTTCAGGCATAAGTCCTTTACCAGGAATAAGATTTGTGGCGACAGGGAGCTGAGAGACAAATGGGAGGGTGGTGGGGGTGGGGGTAAGGTGGTTGAGGGTGTGATAGGTAATGAAGGTGGGGGAGAAGGTGGTAGGTCAGAGAGGATAGGTAGGAAAAGAGATGGACAGGTCAAGAGTGCGGTGTCAAGTTGGAAGGTTGGATCTGGGATAAGGTGGGGGGATGGAAATGACGAAACTAATGAAACCCACATTGATCGCACGTGGTTTAAGGGTCCCAAGGTGGAAGATGAGGCGTTCTTCTTCCAGGCAGCAGGGATAAGGGTTGGCGATAGAGGAGGCCCAGGACCTGCATGCCACGGGGTGGTGGGCTTGCTTCATATGTGTGCCCCGGAGTGTTGGAGGTCATGGCACAACTGCTCGAGCTTCCCTGCTCTGCACCGTCACCCACTGCTGGAGTTTGTTACAATATGCTTTAAGTGTAATTATTAGTACAGACTAGTGTGGTGCAGTGGTCATGTCGATCTCTGACCCTACTCCAGAGGGGTGTCCAAATACGTCTGAACAGGTTGATTAAAAATATCGTACGTTAAAATGCTGAACAAAAGATCTAAAAGTAAGGATTTGACTACAAATGTAAATAAACACTTCTTGTGTCCACAGTGCAACACGTCATTTTCAGATGGTAAAGCAAAGGTTACAGTCGGGGAAACTTTGCATGTTATGAAAATACAGCAAAGGAGACAGTAAGGAGATTGTGTAGTGCAGTGGCACCGCTATCTTCAGCGAGAGCTCTGGGTTTCCACCCATTCCAGAATGTTTTCATTGGGAGAAATGTTGATAAAGCTGCAAGATAGGTTCAATACCAGGCCAGTCAGTCATTCATGCTGCAAAACAGTGCAACAAGAAACAGGCCCTTTAAGCAAGCTAGCATCCAGGTACAGAGTGTGACATAAAGGCACATCTGTCCCATTTGCCAGTGAAGTGTGGGCCCCTGGAAACCTCAATTTGTAAATGCTTTGTGCCAATAACGGGCAGCGAGAGCAGTAGATTCCTGGTCAGCCACAGGATGAGATGATTGGAGCATCCATTATCGATGTGGATAATAAACAGTGACTACAGAAACTTCGAGTCCTGGGATGTAGGTGGCTTAGAGTTTAATCTCCATTCTGGCACAGGTGTGGTATTTGGAAACCCATCTTCTGGCCTTCTCCAAGTTCATTGGTTCAACCACTATTGGAATATGGCATCCAATTCTGGTCTCCCTGCTATAGGAAATACGCTGTTAAACTAGAAACGGTGTGGAAAAGGAAGATGCCAGGGTTCGAGTGTCTGGGTTACAGGGAAAGGCTGAATAGGCTGGAGCGTTGAGGCTGAAGGGTGACCACACAGAGGTTTATAAAATCATGAGGGGCATGGATAAAGTGAATAGCCAAGGTCTTTTTCCCAGGTAGGGGGGATCCAAAACTAGAAGGCATAAACGTGAGAGGGGAAAAGATTTAAAAGGTACACGGGGGGTAACTTTTTCAAGCAGAGTGGGGCTTGTTTGGAATGAGCAGACAGAGGAAGTAGAAGGCTGGGACAACTACAAGTGGCTCTCCTATAACACCCCCCATAGTTGCATTCCAGAAAAACCTCACTTAATAGAAAATCACAATTTAAATAATTGGGCCTATGGGGTGAGGGGCAGATCAGCAAACAAAAAAAAACAAAAATCACTCTTGATCACTCAAGAATCACCCAAACGTCTATCACAAAGTATAGCATAGCCTGAATGAAAGTATAAATCATGTTTAGCAACAAAACAAGTAAATTTAACAGTACATTTTTAAAAATTAATGCAGGATCAGAAGGTCATCGTGGTAAGGTAGAATCCCTCATTTCTATTAAGGTGAGCTACATCACATATCCTCTCCTTATGCTCAAAAAACACTTTATAATATCTAGCTTCTCTGTGTGTTAAAGCCTTCATTTTGCATTCACCGCCTGCAATTTTATCACCAGGACACTTCTTGTTAACATTCTTGTCACTATTTTGGAAACAAAAATGGAGGGGCATAAAGGGATAATGCAGGAGTAGGGTACCTTTCACAGGAAGCTGTTCAATGAATCTCTCTCAGCAAGCTGCTCTGTTAACAGCACACATCAGCACGTGTGCAGAACAGCACGTGGACCAGTGCTGATATCGGTGTATGTGCAGAACAAAGAATGCGACACAATCCCCACTGGAATTGTGGACAAAGGTAAGCATTCTCAAAACTCCCATTCCTTAACTTCTCAGTGATGCTATAAGCAAATAAGCTATTGGAACTAGTTACGCGAGAACTGAGGCACGGTGGCTCAGTGATTAGCACTGCTATCTCACAGCGCCAAGGACCCGGGTTCAATTCTAGCCTCGGGGTGTGTGTGTGTGTGTGTGTGTGTGTGTGAACTAGTTACGCGAGAACTGAGGCACGGTGGCTCAGTGATTAGCACTGCTATCTCACAGCGCCGAGGACCCGGGTTCAATTCTAGCCTCAGGGGTGTGTGTGTGTGTGTGTGTGTGTGTGTGTGTGTGGAGTTTGCACAGTCTCCCAGTACCTGCGTGGGTTTCCTCCCATAGTCCAAAGATATGCAGGTCAGGTGAATTGACCATTCTAAATTGCCCATAGTGTGAGATGCATTAGGTAGAGGGAAATGGGTTTGGGTGGGTAACTCTTTGGAGGGTCAGTGCAGACTTGTTAGGCCAAAGGGCCTATTTCCACACTGTAGGGAATCTAATCTAAAACATTAAAAAGCCACCTGGATGCGTAAATTATTAGGAAGGGTTGAGAGGGATATAGGCTAAATGCTGCAAATCAGACTAGATTAATTTAGGCTATCTGGACAAGTTGGACTGAAGGGTCTGTTTCCATGCTGTATATCTCTATGGTCAAAACAGAAAACTCAAGAGGAGTAAGTATTCATATCCGCACAGGCCACAAGCACTAGACAAATCCTTCACAGACAGGTAAAAGACTATTCAGGCCTGAAACAGGAACACCAAAGCAGGTGCTTGTCTTGACTTGCTGAGTATTTCCAGTACATTTTCTCCTTACGTCAGATGTCCAGCAAACTCAGCATTTTGTTTTTGGGTGAGCAAGTGTAGCCAGTAAAAGAGAAGATCAGAAAGGCAAGAAAAAGTTTGCCACGGACGATGGAGGAAGGGGAAAGTAAAACAAGTAATGCAAGTTGTCCAGGTACTGAAATCAAGGAAGCAAAAAAAAAAGACGTTGGATGGCTAACCACAATTGCAAGAATGAAAGAAAAAAAAAAATGATCACAAAAGATCACAGGAGAGTAAGTTTTCCCCCTGTATCTCTGGGCAGGAACGCCGAGACAGCTATTTCTGAAATAGGAGCACAAAATGGTGGATGCATGGAATGTACTGCCAGTAGTAGTAGTGTCAGATAAATTTGGGACAATTTAGCAACTCTTGGATAGTCACATGGATGATTGTAAAATGAAGGGTACATAGGTATAGGTTAGTTTGACTTCAGTAGGATAAAAGGTCAGCACAACATCAAGAGCCAAGGGCCTGTTTCTCGGTTCAAAAAAAAAAATCCTTGGCTACACTGGGACATTAGTTGAAAGTTGAAATTAACATTATATTTTTGTGCTTGCAAACTTGAAATAATCCATTCTCACATTTGAGGACATGGAATTAACTGCACTCCAACTAATGTTGTTAGAATCTTATGAACACACATAAGAGATGGAGGCATGAACAAAAGGATTGTGAGAGGGGAATTACAAGATCTTACTGTTGATACCTTAAGGTGAAAGTGAGGACTGCAGATGCTGGAGATCAGAGCTGAAAAATGTGTTGCTGGAAAAGTGCAGCAGGTCAGGCAGCATCTAAGGAGCAGGAGAATCGACATGAGCCCTTCTTCTGGAATGAGGAAAGTGTGTCAAGCAGGCCAAGATAAAAGGTAGGGAGGAGGGAGTTGGGGAGGAGTGTTCGAAATGCAATAGGTGGATGGAGGTTAAGGTGAGGGTGATAGGCCGGAGTGGGGGTGGGGCAGAGAGGTCAGGAAGAAGATTGCAGGTTAGGAAGGTGGTGCTGATTGAGGGTTGGGACTGAGACAAGGTGGGGCAAGGGAAGTGAGGAAACTGGAGAAGTCTAAGTTCATCCCTAGTGGGTGGAGGGTTCCTAGGCAGAAGATGAGGCGCTCTTCCTCCAGCCATCGTCTTGCTATGGTCTGGCGATGGAGGAGTCCAAGGACCTACATGTCCTTGGTGGCGTGGGAGGGGGGAGTTGCCGTGTTGAGCCACAGGGTGGTTGGTCGGTCTGTCCAGGTATCCCAGAGGTGTTCTCTGAAACGTTCCGCAAGTAGGCGGCCTGACTCCCCAAGATAGAGAAGGCCACATCGGGTGCAGTAAAATGATGTGTGTGGAGGTGCAGGTGAATTGATGGCGGATATGGAAGGATCCCTTGGGGCCTTGGGAGGTGGTGTGGGTGCAAGTTTTGCATTTCTTGCAGTTGCAGGGGAAGGTGCCAGGAGTGGAGGTTGGGTTGGTGGAGGGCATGGACCTGACGAGGGAGTCAAGGAGGGAGTGGTCTTTTCAGAACGCTGATAGGGGAGGGGAGGGGAGGGAAAGGAAATAGATCCCTGGTGGTGGGGTCTGTTTGGAGGTGGCGGAAATGACAAAGGATGATACAATGTATATGGAGGTTGGTGGGGTTCTGTCCTGGTGGCGATTGGAGGGGCAGGGCTGAAGGGCAGAGGAGCGGGAAGTGGAGGAGGAGCAGGAAGTGGAAGAGATGCGGTGGAGAGCATCGCTGATCACATCTGGGGGAAATTGCAGTCTTTGAAAGGAGACCATCTGGGTTGTACAGTATTGGAACTGGTCCTCCTGGGAGCAGATGCAGCAGAGACTAAGGAATTGGGAATATGGGATGGCGTTTTTACAGGGGGCAGGGTGGGAGGAGGTGTAGTCTGG
>NC_057730.1:5294103-5308228 GCF_004010195.1 Chiloscyllium plagiosum
CGGAGATAGAAATGGAGAGGTCTACGAAGGGGAGGGAAGAGTCTGAGACGGTCCAGGTAAATTTGAGGTCAGGGTGGAAGGTGGAGGCGATGGATGGGAGATCCCCGGAGGTGATGAGGTTATGGATGGTCTGGTGGTGGGAGGTGGGGTCATGGTCAAGAGGGCAGTAGGAGGAGGTGTCCACGAGCTGGCGCTTAGCCTCAGCGGTGTAAAGGTCAGTACGCCAAACTACTAACGGTTGATACCTTAAGTCAACTTTCAAACTAGGTTCAATTCTGTTTTATTCATCCCCAATATGGCATCTCTCTAAGATACCAAATTCCTCAAGCTAGTTTGTGACTGACCCATCATACATGTCTCCATCTGGTTACAAAGTCATTTCTATTTTAGCACACTTAGTCTTGACCTATTGGCCAGATTAGCCAAACTAGTGAGGGATGGATAACTCCAAAAATCATAGGCAAACACTGTAGTTAGTTAACCAGATTAACTAAGACACCTCGGAGCAGGTGAAATATGGTCCTGGGCCTTCTGGCACAGAGGTGGGGTCATTACCTCTGCCACCAAACCAAACTGGAAGAAAGCTTCACGTAGATGGGATTGCTAGCAAACACCTGAGCATCCATGGTAGAAATGCAAACAGTCAGAATAAAATGCACAAGTGTCAAGTAGGTCAATACCTGACAAACCTCCTTGAATATTTTGAAGAGGCAACTAAAAGTAGTGGACAAGGGAAGGTCTATGGATGCTTTTTTTTTTGCAATTGCCTCCTGGAAGTCCCAAAATCCTGTAAGCAACTAACTTGGTCAAGAGGCAAGTGACAAAAAAGGAGGGAGAATGGGTAGGTATCTGAATTGGTAGGATATGACCAGTGGTGTTCCATGAGGATGTGTTAGGGTCTCACTCATTAACAGGTACAAACTCATATCCACATTTGCTGATAGCAAAGTTAGGTGGCATATGGATGACTACTTTTTAAAAATCAAATTGTGTGCTATTAACAAGTGAACAGACAAAGCTATGGCAGAGAGTGGGGTTATCCATGTTGGACTGGGGAATTAAAAAGGGGAAGATCAGGGTATTTTCTACAAGTTAAACAGAAAAGATGTCCAAAAGAGACTCGGGGGTTCAGATGCAAAAGATCTTTCTCAAAAAAAAAGCTTACTCCATGAACATATTCACGGAGGAAAAAAAAAATTAGGAATGGTGGCCTTTAATTAAAAAAGGGACTGAATATAAAAAAAGTTGCAGTTATACAAACTGCTGCTTAGACCCCACATGGAGTGGTGAGCAGAGAGTACTTAAGTACTTAAGGCATCACACGTTCAGAATGTAGGTTTAAAAAGAATGAGACCAGAACTTCAGATTATACAAATATTTTAGATGGTTGATATCTCAAATTAAGTCATCCCTTAAGATATTAGAGGAAAAAGATAGAAATTCTTCTATTGGAGCTATTAGTTGAAAATTTTAAAACTAGTGAGCATAGTCTGATAATTAGGGCCAGACTGTCCAAGAGAAAAAAAAAGTTAGGGATCAATTAAATGACTTACTTAGCGTGGAAACAGGCCCTTCGGCCCAACAAGTTCACACCGACCCTCAAGAGCAACCCACCCAGACCCATTCCCCTACATTTACCCCTTCACCCAAGACTATGGACAATTTAGCATGGCCAATTCACCTAACCTGCACATCTTTGGACTGTGGGAGGAAACCTGAACACCTGGAGGAAACCCACGCAGACACAGGAAGAATGTGCAAACTCCACACATACTGTTGCCAGAGGTGGGAATTGAACCCAGGTCTCTAGCACTGAGGCAGCAGTGCTAACCACCGTGCTGCCCATAATTCCACACAAAAGCATGGTAGAAGTTTGGAACTTTCTTCCATAAACCAGTAAGTGTTAAAATCAGTTGTTCAGTTACTTAACTCAGACAATTTTTAATTTAAAAAGCCATAGAGAGTCAAAGGCAAGTACAGTATATTGAGTTAGGCCACAGATCAGCCAGGAGTTCATTTAACTGGTGGGAAATGCTTGAAAGGCATTCCAGTCTTCCTAATGTCAGTGCTGCAGAGACCAAGGTGTTGGAGCTGGATTCAGGGTGTCAAGACAAATGTGTGCAAGCTCACCCACAGGGTACCCAGTGCATCCTTCATTCAGTGTGCGGACTCAGCCACCATTGTAGACTCAGGCTTTCAAAACAAAAACTGGAATTCAGTGGAAAGTAGGACTGATGCTGATATCATTGGTTACAAACATGCAGAAGTAGGAATAAGTGATAATTGGACTGTGGTATTTATCTCCTAAAAAAAAAAAAATGGAGACAGCTTACTGTTGACAGACAATGAGTTTCTGATGGTGACTTTATTTATAAAACCAGAATCTCATTGAACAGAGAAATGCTGTCAAGACATCTTTAATTCAGAAGCAAAAACAGGGAAAAATTTAAAAATTACAATATATTGCAAATAAAAAAAGTTTACCCGGGATTTGTTCAATGTTAATTTAGACAACTGGCAGATTAGAACAAATTACATTCAAATAAAGATCCAATTCTTCAGTATTGGAGATTTATATATCTACATATTCAGCACTAATGTCCAAACAAAGCTGTAAATAGAAAATTCTAGTATAAAATAGATTGCATTTTAGTAATACCAGAACTTCTTAAAAAGTCAAATGGTTATTCAATTAAGAGGATTTAGAGGCAGGCTGTAGTCAGTCTACTGTATTAGGGTTTCCATCCAGATTCAGTGGTTGTTGAATTGAGTCTAAGTCTCATTAACAATAAAAGCTATATGAGCAGTTCAGGTGTAACATCAAGAGCTATGTTCAACAGAAGTAAAACTGAATCTTAGTGAAAATTTGTTTTAAAAAGTATCCACAGGCATCAAGCTTGTGAAAGTTTGTTGGTATCCTGCTGATCTGTTGACGTTTATATGGCGCGCTGTTTAAAGTTTGTGTAAAAGACGACAAATGCAGGACTTGCAACAAGCATTAAGTATTGCACCCCTAAACACTTCACAAGTCTTGCTGCACATAGAACCACTAGATAAGTTGCATTGTGCTTTTTACACTTTTTTGTTTAAAAAATAATCACTTTTTAAATATGAAGGATCATTCTAAGATATTGAATACTTTTATTTTCAAATGAACAGCCAGTTGACTTGGTAATGTGCAGAGTAGAAGTCAAAATGAGCACTTTTTGATTAGGTCAGGAAAACAGATTTTGTTTGAATCAATTTCTGTACTGAAGTGATATTTGGGAGTTTCTAAATCATAACCAGTAGTGCACATTTAAGATTGGTTAGCTTCTCACCATTTTCTAGCCTGCAACTTTTTTTTTAATTCAGGAAGTTCCTTAAACTGAGGTGGTTTATTTTATAGCAAAGTTTCTCTAACTGGCAGGCTAATGATTAAGTGTAATGCTATTTCAACTTCTACTCTAATTATGTATAATGAGCAAACGTTTGCTACAAATTTAAATCAATTTCCATAATAAAAGCAACAGCCTGCCACTGCAGCAAGTCTTAGACTCCACTATTGCTACTTGCCAGTTGGGCCTGGAGTTATTTGCATGATCAAATCACTGACCTGTTTAGCCCATCCCTTGCAAAGTCAGCCTTCCTCATGACCCACAACGCAAGTGTAATCATTGGAATTAGCAACAATTTCTTGTTCAGGTGTTCACAACAGAGAGAGAAAAAAAGGTCAGCAGTAACATGACACCAGGTTTAGCCCAAGTTTGAAATCTCAAGCTCCGAGCACAGGTCCTTCATCTGGTGAAGTGACTTCACATGATAAAGAGCAGCACTTCAAAAGCTTGGTGGTGATTTCAAATAAACTAGTGTCACGTGACTGCTGACCTTGTCCACCCCAGTCCACACACCAGCACCTCTACATCACAAAAAGATTAGTCATTTAATTCTTGGTGGTACATTCTTCCCATGAATTTCCAAAGTTACAGAATTTTCATATCTGGGGAGTGGCATGGCTTAATGCTAAAAAAAAACTTTAAGACAAAAGACTGGTGGTGTTTAAAAAAGTGACAAATTCTAGATTTGTAATACAATCCAAGTGTTTCCAAACCTTTTGGCAGTGCTATCATGTGACTATTTATACAAACGTACAAAAACTCAAATCATTTAATCTTTAACGTACTGGAGTGTAGTTGCGGTAAACCAGCTACCCAGAGAAATGTCAGATCACCAGTCCAGAAATGTTGAGATACGTGATCTTCAATCCAGGCCTGGGTTTTAAATTTTAGAATGTTACCATTTTTAAAAATAGTAAAGTCAACAAAACTACCAGACCAACAAAAGTTTACCTAATCAAAAATCCTTTGACTCAGACCTGCCTATAGACAATGCTAGTTGCCAAAAATCCAATTTTAAAAAAGGGATATTTTAAACCAGTGACAAAAACCTGAAGACTTAACATAGTCTCCCTCTAATTAAAATGGCTGCTCATGAGTCAGGATCACAGATTACATAGCAGATGCAATTATGTGGATTAGAGATCAGCTGTAGATTGTCTCCAACATAGGTAAGATTTCTTTCCAGATAGTAGCTGTTGAATCTCTGGAAAAATGTCTCATGACTAATTAGAAAACAGAAGACTAATGTCTGAAGAGCAGTTCAGGTGGAAGTGCCAAAAGTTATGTCCAGAGGGATAGCTGAATCTGAAGGAAATTTAAAGGCGTCTACAGACACCAATGTTTACTCCACAATTTGGACAGTAGTGTTCCACATCCTGAAGGCCATCAACACAAAATGGGATCAAACAGCAGCCAAGTCCACACCTGTAATATAAAGAGGTCAGGCGATTAGAGCACATCTCGGACAAAAAAGTTGTATTTCTCTAGTTTGCCTGCAAACATTAACGATAGCATTTCAGATAGATCAAAGCAGTTGTGTCAGTAGAATGTGATCTAACAAAGTGCATCATGTAGAGGAGTGGGGTTTTGTTTTAAATTGAGATGGAATGTGTTAACCTCAAAACAAGAGTCACATTTTGCTGTACACTGTCAAGTACATTTTTCTGATTAGCTTCCCATACAGTTTTATTACAAATTCAGTCTTCTACACAATCCAGAATGTTTTTCACTCTATTGTAATGACTCCAGCCAATTATTCTGTACCTACATGCCTTTTGAAACCAACTGCTCAGAGACACCTTGCTGCTTCCTCAGCAAAGTGTCAGTTACTGCGATCAGGTCTTTAAATGGCAGACTCTTCTTAGGAAATGTCATAATCCTCAAACCCGGTCTCAAACTCTCTACACAGCTTATATCAATAAGACAATTTCTTCAGAAAAATAACCCTTCCTGAATGAGAAGGTAGGTATCCCAAAATTTGACTCAAACCTAACCACAACTCCTTTTGTCAAATTGTCTTTTGAATGCAGAAAGACAGGCAGCATTTGGCACATGTCTGTACAAACCCTCCAACAGTATCTCACCCAGACCCAGACAACCATCCTGAGTTTACACGGCTAGCCAGTCTAGCCTGCACGTTCCTAGACACCACAGGACAATTTAATCAATGCCAGTCCATTCAACATCTTCAGACTGAGAGGAAACCCACGCAGACAGGAAGAGAACGGTGTCCATTTGGAGTTTGCAAGGTCACCCAAGACTGGAAACAAACCCCAATCCCTGGCACAGAAACAGCAGTGCTAACCACTGCTGCCCTTTTATCCTCACCTCCCTCTAGGTTTAAGAGAATGTTGAGGAGAGGCCTTTCTCAGCATCAGAGCCTGCCATATACGTCTCACAAACACAAGGTTATAGTCCAACAGGTTTAATTGGCAGCATTAGCTTTCAGAGCGCTGCTCCTTCATCAGGTGGTTGTGGAGTACACAATTGTAAGACAGAATTTATAGCAAAAAAAAAGTTGAGAGATGTAACTGAAATTATACATTGAAAAATACCTTGATTGTTTGTTAAGTCTCTCATCTGTTAGAATGACCATGTTAGTTTCACTTCTTTCATATGTAAATCACAATTTTTCCCCTCTAGTTAACCTGAAAGTGTAACTTGTTAAAAATAAAAGTTGTGGTTTACATCAGTGAAACTAACATGGTCATTCTAACAGATGAGAGACTTAACAAACAAGGTATTTTTCAGTGTATAATTTCAGTTACATCTCACTAAACTTTTTTGCTATAAATTCTGTCTTACAATTGTGTACTCCACAACCACCTGAAGGAGCAGTGCTCCGAAAGCTAGTGCTTCCAAACAAACCTGTTGGACTATAACAGGGTGTTGAGATTTTTAAACTGCGTCCACCCCAGTCCAACACTGGCATCTCCAAATCATGTCATGTGTGGCATTATTGCTCCTCGAGACTGTCAGAAACACTTGTCTTTGGTAATTTGATCAGAGTAGGCTGTATTCAAGGATTCTTTTTGAAAATGGGCCCATGGCTACAGCTATTCACAGTTCTGACTATTTCCGTGGCACTCCTTTCTATAAAAAAAGAGAGGAGAGGAATATTTACTTTAATAAATTTCCTGCTTGGTCAGGTTCATGGGCTGAAGTATTTGTTCCCCCCCCCCTCCCCACCTGGATTAGCACACCGTTATCAATTCTGCAAGTGAGCCTAAGTCAGAACAATAGCCCATTTTCTAGTGTTTACTCACCTATGATGGTGTTTGCCAGCTGACTGCTACTGTCAGTATCCACAGAAACAGCTTTGTATTCATTCAAATAAAATCCTTTTCTCTATTAAAGAGGCTGATGAAGCAGACAAATGTACATAGCTGCTATACGTTTAGAATGGACTTTGCACAAGATTTTAGGGAAGAAAATGGTTATTTTGACAACCTACCCAACAAGGAAGAGACCTCCACAACTTAGCCATGTTAGTGCACCTGGTGAGTAGACAACACGGGTCACTATTGACTGGTTACAGGAGGAACAGATAGTCTGCGTTGGCTGGAAACCAAGTTGTCTGGGCTGCACATATACAGTCTGCACCACTAGGGAAGAGATAAGCAAGAAAAGCAGCATATTAACATCTTATGGTAGATGCATTTCATAAGTTAACCATTATCAAATTTCACCAAAATGGCAAAATCAACTGGAGAGCAGATGCTTGAGTTCTCATGAAACAAGCCTTCCATAAAGGCTAAGTTGTGGTCTGCAACACATTGCAGCCGCATCACTAAAACTGAAGAAATACTGGCAACACCTCAAGCCAAGCCTAGCCTGCACAACCGAACAAATAAAGTGCATTTTTCACACATGTTCAAGCATTGTAAGTAGAGACAGATGATGAATAGAAAAACTGCCAACAGCAAGCTCGGAGATAAAAATGTAACACCCAGGAAGGGTTAAAGTGCAGGATCAAGACTTAGTCATTTCTTGGAAAGTCAGCAGACACTATGCAAGTAGAAAAATGCCAATAAATCCAGAATGCAGATCATAGATCAGACATGTTTGATCACGAGAACACACCAGGTTTCTTTTGGCACTAATTTCTTCAAGTGCTCGCATGTTGTGCAGGCTACAACATGGATGCTGTACTTAAATTCCACATTCATAAAGCTCATCTGTTAAGAATTCATCCATGTGATTTTTGGGGGGGGGGGGGGGGGAAGAAAAAAAAAAGAAATAACAGTAGACTTACCAACAGGAGCAGTTGCAGGATGTGGTGGATATGAAGCAGCTGGCATCCCAGGAGCTCCCATGGCAGGTCCAGCTGGATAAGGTGGATTTACAGCAGCCCCTTGGTAACTTGGTTGCACAACATCAGCATAGTTAGGGGGTGGTACACCAGGACCTTTAGACTCCATTGGGGGGGGAAATATGTATCACCTAAAAACAGTTCACAAGAATACCTCAACTCTTCCAAAGTTGAAATTGATAACTCAACTTATCTAGATTGGACACAATTTAAGATAAAAAAGGGTCATACAGCTGATTAGAATGCATGAACATATCTAGATGGCTGTTAAGTCTTTTGGTTGGAGAGAATGGTGATGCAGGTTTCTATTAAGCTGTATGACCCTTGGATTTTTTAAAAACTTAAATTCTGCATCAGATATGTATTCTCACTGCCTGAGGCAGCAGGACTCGGAAAGCTTGCAGTTTCAAATAAACCTGTTGGACTATAGCCTGGGTGTTGTGATTTTTGACTTTGTTCAGCTAAAATGCTGATGTGCTGGGTAGACAAAGACCTTGGAGTATAGGCTCCTAGTCCCTTGAAAGTATAGTCACAGGTAGATAGAATAGTGAGGGTGGTGTTTGGTATGATTAGATTAGATTCCCTACAGTGTGGAAACGCTTGATTTTTCTTGGTCAGTGCATTGGATAAAAAGTTGGGAGAGCACATTTAAGTTGTATAGGACATTGGCTAGGCCACTTTTGGAATACTGCATTCAACTCAGGTCTTCCTGCAAGAGGAAAAGATGTTGAAAGGGTTCAGAAAAAAAAACTTACAAAGTTTCACAAGGATGTTATTAGGGTTGGAGGGTTGAGCTATTGTCCCTGGAACAGAGGCTGAGGGGTGATTGTGTAGAGGTTCATATAATAAAAAAAAGAGGGGCATTGATTGGTGAATAGTCAAGGTCTTTCTCTTCCCACCCACCCAAGAGTAACAGGGATCCAGGGCATTGGTGAAGAAAAAAAAACACCAAATGCAGTGACCCAGTCTATAAAGGCATCACTTTCAGATCATTCCATCTCAATATTTATCATTTACTGATCCAGAAGCGTTTCCCATGTCTTTTATGAAAGTTTGCACAGGGACAGAACTCACCTTTGCAAAACATGCTAAACACAAACAGAAAACCTTTTTTTGTTTTAAATTGAAGGCTTCTCCTTCAGCTTAAGAAAATTTATAGATATTTGCCTAACATTTGCATGTTATGAAACAGGCCTCCACTTTCACTGAGTTTACCCAAGTGGGTAAATGTCATCACTATGGCAGCAAACACAAGCAACCCTCACACTTACATGATCTTGCTTAGAACAAAAAACTGCAAACAGACTTCCTCAGCTTTATCAGATATGTCCCCAGTGCTGTGCAGCCATTTTTCTCATTATAGATGCTTAAAATTTCCACAGAATGTGTGTTTTATTGCTTTTGTGATAAGTATTTTGACTAATGAGCAGAAAAATAATTTTTGGTTCAAATACAAATTTTGAAGGTGGTTTGAGGTATTTTCCCACTGGGGACTAGAGAACTGAAACCTAGAGGTTGATACAGAAACATACTTCCCTTCACAGGGAGATGCAAAACTGTAAGATGGTGCAAGATGCTTTAGCACAAGGTGCTACACAAATTCAAGTTGAAATCTCAAAAATTAAATACTCTCCCCCACTGACTTCAAAGGGTGGGAATAAAAGGATGGCAATTCCTTCAGTGATGTGGAAATGCCAGGCAACCCATTAAAAGCTCAATCAGTCTGGATGACATTAACATGCACCCACTGCCATAACCACAAACTTTAGCCACATCAGATGGCATTGTGATGAACATAACACACACATTGCAACATGTATACTAACATTCTACTCCCACTGGAAAGTAGAAAGCTGACAGGAGGTTGAGGGGAGGGATGGAAGAGTGTTGCCAATTGGCTTGGTGAACCTATGGCAGCTATTCAGCTTTTGCCTTGAGTTTGCTGCAGATAGTGCAGCCAAAGACTCTCTCCCACCCAACCTTCTGCCTTTTCAGATGCAGAAGAGTTGCCACATGTGCAGAGACTCCAATGCAGCACAAACTATCAACCAGTGCCTGAAAGCTGCAGAACTTCAAAAAAAAAATGCTTGGTGTCTCACAGCAGCTGCCTCAAGACCACAGATCCTTAAAGTACACAATCCACTCCAGCAGATTACTGGAGTGCCAGTCTGGGAAGAATTGCTAATGGCTCAGCCACCATCTCAATTCATGCCAGCACTTCTGCTGCTGATTTTCAGTCCAGTGTGCAGGGACAAGTAAACATGGAACAGTTCATACCAGTGCTCTCAATACTTAAACAGGCTGCAGATAGCCTTGCAAGGTAACCTCCAGTCACTCTCACACAGTTTGGCAGGAGCCCTTCCCCAGAGGCAACTGGCTGGGCCCTGAAGAGGCGTTACACCTGAAGTATTGACTTCTCCACCAAATGCTGTGATCTTCTAGCCTCCTGCTTGGCTACTTTAGATTCCAGCATCTGCAGTGGTCTCAGAAGCCAAATCATTCACAGCAGGAGCCTAACAAAGTTAAAAACATTGCTAAAAAAGTCAAAAAAAAGTGTCTTGTCCTATTCAATGTGACGAAGAACTCCCAACAGCACAGATTTCAGTGAATCAAAGCAGCGAGCTATTGCTCTGGGCAATTAAACTAAAGCAACCAACCAATGTTGGTCCAGCCAACAAGACCTACAGCTCATGACTTTGGGTTGGGGGCAGGTTTAGAGGGAAAAAAGGTTATTGATAATCTACAGCAGAAGCAAGGGGGAAAAGATCACTACACAGAAACAATGAGACCTGGATGGCTCATTGATAGCTTTAGGCTTCCTGAAACAATTGTTATTGTGCTCAGAGGGTGTATCACATTCCAAGGCCAACATCTAAATACTGGAAGTTGTGTAGAACAGCACTTAGAGAGATGATCTTCCACCTGCATGATTGTAGACCTCTAAATTTTTCCCAAAATAAATAAAAAAGGTGTCCTGCCCTTGCTGACAGCTCCCTGAAAATATTGAAGAAGAATGCATTGAAGATCCATGGAAAAACATCCTTGGGAATGGCCAGTCTTGACATGTTTCACTGTAAGGAGCAATCATTCTTCCCATCCGTTTGGGTACTTGGCACCAACACTTTTCCGAAAATCTTGACTGCTCCTGCTCAGCTGAAATTCCAGGGTCGAGGCAGCAAACTACCGAAATATACAAGGAAAGCCTCTAACACTGCTATTCATACCCCTTTCCCACCCACCAAAAAAGGTCAAGAGGGACTGCTCTGAATCTATAGCCACTAGGTGACTGGAAGCCATCCACTCATTGTCACTCCACTCTAATCCTTTAGGCAGAGACACATAATGGAGCCTGTGCTCTGCTCAGAACCAAATGAAGTGCCTGGCAATCCCCATGCTCCCAAAACACACCGCTTTGCCTAAAAAAAAAGAAACAGACAGGCCACTGTGCTGCTGTATCAGAAACAGGCTGCATGGCATAATGCAACAGGTAGTTATAACTGGACATCAACAAGCTCTAGTTTAAAATGCTTTCCCTTCCCTCTTCAGTGGGTGGGGGTGGTGGCAATGACAGGTCAAAGGGCAAGACAGAGTGCCCATTTTGTAGCTAAAAAAAAAATGGTTAAGGCCTCCCATTGTTTCACTATTGTCTAAACTACTACATTTTTGTATTACTGAGTGAATCAAAAGGATAGAGCAAAGTAATTCCTGTTTGACTTGGCCATCACCCCACTTCCCCCAATTCAAAAAAAAAGAGTCAGTCAGCTCATTTGTCTCTGCATGTTAAATATTAGGAAAGCCAAGTTAAATACAAATTAAAGGGCGCCAAGTCAGCTGAAATATCACATCTGTTTTAATGAAAAGTTCCTGGTAATGACGACTGCATAGGAACACGTAACAAACATGTGAATGTGGGAAGAATTCAGCCACAAGTCATGAAACTTCATTTTCTGCTGAATGAATGAGTGACTGCTCAGGTTGGAAGGATGTTTGGGCATTTCCCCACCACCCCATAGCAGTCAGATGGCAATTGTGGGGATTATCGTACCCCAACTTTTGGGTGGCAAGGCAAAGCAAAGCAGCATGGTTGAAGAGATGGCAAGACAAATCCTGAAAACAGCCCTTTAAGCAACTTTAATGGCAACACCAAACACTGGATAGCAGTGGTTAGCACTGCTGTCTCAGCACCAGGGACCCATTGGGCTCCACCCCAGGATACTCCATACATTCTCAGGTGTTTGCGATCCCTCTGGCTCCCTCCCACAGTCCAAAGATGTAGGGGTTAGCTGGATTGGCTATGATAAATTTGGGTTACTGGACAGAGAAGGGATCTGCATTAGATGCTCTGAGCAGTGCCGAGTGGCCTTTCTGCACTGTTGCTGTACGGATTGTAATCTGATAATCCAGGGTCAGACTTAGGCAGGGATAAATCAATGCTATTGTAGTCTGGCCTGGTGTAGATTCCTGCCTCTTTAGCATTAACTTTCCAGCCAGTGGCACTGGCAGACAGTGCCATGATAATTCAACGTTACTCCAGAGCACTATGACCTTTACTCAATAGTAAAAAAGGCTCAAACGGAGTGGAGCATTAGAACCCAAAAAGAACTTCAATGACATTCCAAAAATAAAACACCACACTAGAAATATTAACATTAGTAATAAATGTCACTCAGCATAGTATAGTTATCATTTAGACTTGTTAATGTGGTGGGCAAGTTGTAGGGCAGGGGGGGGGAATCCTGAGGGACAGGATTTACATAGTAAGGCAAGAATTGATTAGGGATAGTCAGAATGGCTTTGTGCATGGGAAATATGAACTTGGGGGTTTTTTAAGTTAAAAAAGGATTGATGAGAGCAGAGTGGTAGACATGACCTATTTAGACTTTCAGGCATTTGACAATTTTCCTCCAAGGAGACTGGTTAGCAAGATTAGATCACATGGAATACAGTGAGAACTAGCCATTTGGATACAGAATGGGCTGAAAAAAGGCAGAGGGTGTGGAGGAGGGTTGGTTTTTCAGACTGGAGGCCTGTGAGCAGTGGTATGCCACAAGGATCAGTGCTGGATCTACTACTTTGTCATTTCTCTAAATGATTTGAATGTGAGCATAAGAGGTACAGTTAGTAAGTTTGTAGACGACATCAAAATTGGAGGTGTAGTGGACAGTGAAGATGGTTACCTTAGATTACAACAGGATCTTGAGCAGATGGGCCAATGGGCTGAGAAGTGGCAGATGGAGTTTAATTTGGATAAATGTGAGGTGCTACATTTTGGAATGGCAAATCAGAGCAGGACTTATACACTTACTAAGGTCCTAGGGAGTGTTGCTGAACAAAGACTTTAGGGTGCAGGTTCATAGCTCCTTGAAAGTGGAGTTGCAGATAGACAGGATACTGAAGGCAGCATTAGGTATGCTTTCCTTTATTGGTCAGAGCATTGCGTACGGGAGTTGGAAGGTCATGTTATAGCTGTACAGGGCATTATTTAGGCAACTTTTGGAAAATTATGTGCAATTCTGGTCTCCCTATCAGAAGGATGTTGTGAAACTTGAAACAAGGTTCAGAGAGGATTTACAAGGATTACAAGATTTTAGCTGTAGGAGAGGCTGAAAATGCTGGGGCTGTTTTCCTGGAAAGTCAGAGGCTGAGGGGTGACATTAGAGGCTTAAAAAATTGTTAGGGGCTTGGATAGGATAAACAAAAAAAAACAAACAAACCATCTTTTCCCTAGACTGGGGAGTCCAAAACTGGAGAGCATAAAGTTAAAAATCACAACACTAGGTTTAGTCCAACAGGTTTATTCGGAAGCACTAGCTTTCCGAGTGCTGCTCCTTCATCAGGTAGCTGTGGAGCAAGACCATAAGACACAGAATTTATAGCAGAAGATGACAATGTCATGCAACTGAAATAATATATTGAACAAACCTAGACTGTTAAGTCTTTCATCTTTTAGAAGACTTAAACCTTTTAGAAAGATTTTGGTTCATTAATGTAAATCCTAGAACTCCTTTCCAGTCAGAGATAACTAAAGGTTTTCACCATCTGCAGTGTGTGCACCTCTCCCTCAACTTCCTTAGGAGGAAGTCTCATGATCCTGCTCCACAGCTACTTGAACTTGGCATAGAGAGATTTTTGAAAACTTAATCCACCCCAGTCCAAACACTGGCTCCTCCATGTTATAGAGAAGTTTAAAAAGGTGAGAAGGGAAATTGAAAAAAAAAGAGGGACTGAAGGGTCAACTTTTTCCATACAGAGGGTGGTACGTGTATGGAATGAGCTGCTAGAGGAAATGGTGGAGGCTGGTACCATTCCAGCATTTAAAAAAAGGCATCTGGATGGGTATATGAATAGGAAAGATTTAAAAGAGGGATATGGGCCAAGTGCTGATAAGTGGGACTAGATTAATTTAGGATATCTGGTCAGCATGGACAGGTTGGAC
>NC_057730.1:5308483-5336898 GCF_004010195.1 Chiloscyllium plagiosum
ATCACTGGTGGTGGGGTCTGATTGGAGGTGGCAGAAATGACGGCAGATGATACGTTATACATGGAGGTTGGTGGGGTGGTAGGTGAGGACCAGTGGGGTTCTGTCCTGGTGGCGGTTGGAGGGGCGGGGCTCAAGGGCGGAGGAGCGGGAAGTGGAAGAGATGCGGTAGAGAGATTTTTGAAAACTTAATCCACCCCAGTCCAAACACTGGCTCCTCCATGTTATAGAGGAGAAGTTTAAAAAAGGTGAGAAGGGAAACTTTTTTGAAAAAAAAAAGGGACTGAAGGGTCAACTTTTTCCATGCAGAGGGTGGTACGTGTATGGAATGAGCTGCCAGAGGAAGTGGTGGAGGCTGGTACCATTACAGCATTTAAAAAAAGGCATCTGGATAGGTATATGAATCAGAAAGATTTAAAAGAGGGATATGGGCCAAGTGCTGATAAGTGGGACTAGATTAATTTAGGATATCTGGTCAGCATGGACAGGTTGGACAAAAGGGTCTGTTTCAGTGCAGTACATCTTTATGGTCTGGTGTGGATTTCCTCTGGGTGCCCTGGTTTCCTCCCACAATTCCAAGCTGTGCAGGTTAGGTGAATTGGCAATGCTAAATTGCCCATATGTTCAGGGATTTGTAGGTTAGGTGCATTATTCAGGGCTAAGTATATGGGGTATTGGGGAATGGGTTTGGGTGGAATATTCAGAGGGTTGGTGTGGACTTGGAGGACCAAAAGGGCCAGCTTCCACACACTAGAGATTCTAAGATAAGATTCTTGGACTATTAGCCTTTCATACCAATGTACAAATATAGTAAGTTGTGTACACAGAACTATAACCAGAAATCAGAGAATGACAGGTGTACAGCACAGGGAGAAAAAAAAAAGAGACCTTTCAATCCAACTTGTCTGCACTGACTAGACATCCCAATCTGGCCTAGTCCCCATAAACCTTCCTATTTCATACAAGCATCTGATCACGGCCCCCAAACCTTCAGGAAAATGTACGATTGAGTGACCAGCCATAACCCCAGTCAGCACTTAAAGTGCTGGGGGAAGTGGGAAGTGGGAAGGATGTGGAACACTTGATGTTTAACCTAAAGATGGAACCAAAGTAGAAGCCCCCTCTGCCCATCCCCAGAAAACTTTGCTTCCCATACCATGATCAAGACACCATTTCAAAAAAATCTTCAACAAAAAAAAAGTTAGCGAGACATAGTATGCAAATTGTCTACAAGAGTGGCCATGGCTGTTGTTACAAGAACACAGCCTCGATGGGAGTGGAGGATTTTAAATAAATAGTCTAAAAGGCCATAAAGAGTCACCAAGTCAGGAGTATTGCAGCAGGTCATGTTTACATATCTAGTTCCTTCAATACATACAATCCATTAGAGTGTACAAGTACTGCAAGTAAGAGTTTGCCAGGCATCTACTTACTGCTATTTTCCTTTAAACCAGATATTGTGTTTAATTTATTTACTGTCCACAGAGTATCTGATGAAGTGTACAAGATACAAGTTTAAAAAACCTGAAGAATCCATTTTATTCATAATCTTGTTACAATGATGATTTAGTGGTGAGTTGAGCACATAGGCAATTTCACTAGTACTAGAGCATTTAAACATGACACTTGTTTACAGCTTCTGTAACATTGTGAAGCATTATTACTGACCTGCAAAATTGTCATACCCTATGAATTCTAATAGAGGGAAACAGGAAACAGCTATATTACCTCGTGATTTTATCCTATAGACAGCCCACTCCCATTTTAAAATCAGCTTGAAGTGAAACCATGTAGCAAACTATTACAAAAAAGATGCAAGTTCAGATTTATACGGCTGGACTGGAATTTAAATTTTAAAAGCACAAAGTCAATAAATAATTGTTTTTAAAAATAGACAACACAATGGAGGGCATTCTACCACTATGCTGAAACAAGTTAAAAATCATGACACCAGGTTAGAGGCCAACAGGTTTATTTGAAAGTGTAGCTTGCAGAGCCTACTCCTGAAGGAGCAGCACTCAAAGCTAGTACTTCCAAATAAACCTGGACTATAACCTGGTTTTGGGATGCTTCAAGAAAGCTTTGCCCAACCCAGTCCAACACCAGCACCTCTGCCATGTGCTTAACAAAACAGAATAAAACTAGCAACTCAATTTAGGGAATTCACTGGATGATCAGCATATATTTGTACTCCAGCACAATCTAAAACCCACTATCAAGCTGAGGGGGTAGATTTAAAAAAAACTGATTCAGTTAATTTAACCCAGTGAAGCTACAAAACAGGACTACTTTCATGCCAAAAGCATAAACAGCAAACAGAGCCAAGTGATTCCACAACCAAACAAAATCAGATCCAAGCTCTGCAGTCATGCCACATCCAGCCACAGAGGGACAATTAAGAACTCACTGCAGACAGGGGTACACAATTTCAACATTTTAAAAAAGGCATATGGATGGGTATATAAATGAATAGGAATGGTTTGAGAGAGAGAGATAAGGGCCAAATGGGACTAGATTAATTCCAGATATTGGGACAGCGTGGACATGTTGGACTGAAGGGCCGGTTTCTGTGCTACACATCTGACTGACTGCACAAATAGCTCATATTCATGAAGAAAGAGTCCAATGACTCACAACAACGACAAAGGCTGAATTAATTGCAGTCTTCAGGTAGAAGTGATTAGATGATCCATCACAGCCTCCTCCAGGGATCCCCAGATATCAGTCCTCAACCAATTCACCGGAATTGAAATGGCTGCAGGCACAAATACCACAGATTACAGCACCCCCCCAACATAGTGGCAACAGTACAGAAGATTTGCACTCTTGCATGCAGCTAAACCGTTTCATTACAGCTACTGAGGTATCTCAGCAATTGAACATTGCCCAACTACATACAGGGCACAGATGACAAATCCAACCAGGCCAATTACCATAACCATATTTGCTGGAAATCAAGAAAAAAAGAGTGTTTGGCAATTTCTCCAGACCACTCCTGTTTAAAAAAATTTGAACCTTGTGGTAACATACAGGGGTGCCCTAGGAATCTTATCTGGATAGAATTCCCTGGACTAGTAGCCTATCAGCACTCCTGTCTTTGACTTTGCAGAAAAGCAAGCCTGTGTGCACCAAAATGTTAATTAAACATCCTTAGCAGGGAGAAAAAAAAAGTATTTAAAACTTGTGTCTTTTGACTTCGAGGCATGAAATGCAAAGCCAGTTTGTTCTTCAAAAATTGGCAAAAAAAATTACCAACACTAAGGCACCTGCTCCCTTGGTGATCAGGCCAGTTAACAAACTTCATCTGCTGCAAGAGCTGCCTGAAACTTCATTTCTTTCTTTGCTTAGTACTTGCTATGTTGAGAAAAGTCAATGTTGTTGCATTTTTTTGGCAAAGGAAAGAAGTTTTCATCCAAAGTTTAAAAAAAGTTCAAATGTTCACATTATTATATTACTTAAAACCTTCCATGCCTCAATTTTAAAGCTTCAGACAAGAAAGAGGAGATACTAAGTAGAACATCCATTGTCCTCCTAGTCTAACTGAAGTCTACCCAGGACATCAGAACTCCCACTCTACACTGATTAGAAAAAACCCAAAACCTTCCCAGCAAAGTCAATATGTTTGATGTGTTGATTTTAAACCTCTTCTTGCAAAAGTAACAGGAAACAGCTTGTCTATGGTTCTTAAACTTAGTTCAAGATCTATTTTGAGTGGAGTGGTTAAACTAACAACTTTGTTAGTCAGGTGTCCAGGGTTCCTGACTATAGAGAAAGGCTGACTACAGGAAAGGCCATTTTGGATTTGGTGCTTGGCAATTAAGCAGGCCAGGTGTCAGGTCTTAAGGAGTGCATTTTGGTGATTGTGATCAGAACTCCATGACCTTTACTACAAGTAAAAGGGAGAAAAGGGGAATTATAAAGCTATTACACAGGAACTGGGGCACCTAAATGGAGAACAGACATTCTCAGGGAAGTACAGAGATTGCTTTGGAAGCATTTGCTGATAGTAAGACAAGCCTGTCTAGCATGGAGGCAAGGAAGGGATGATAGGTTGAAAGAACCTTGGGTGACAAGGAATGTGGACCATCTAGTCAAGAGGAAGCAGCAAGCTTAAGGTTGAGGCAGCAAGGATCAGACAGGGTTTTAGAGGGTTACAAAGGTAACCAGGACAGAATGTAGTTGACTTAGGAGCTACAAGGGGACATAAAGCCTTAGCAGGTAGGATTGAGGAAAACCCTGAGGTATTCAACACTTGAGGGACAAGAGAATGGCAGAGCCATCTAGGGATAGGAGGGAACTTGCACCTGGTGTCAGAGGAAGTAGGGAGGTCCTTCAATTAATACTTGGCTTCAATATTTCACTAAAAAGACCTTGATGTTTAAGGACAGTGTGAAAACAGACTGATATGCTAGAACAGGTTGACTCTAGGAAAGATGTGCTGAAAATTGAAAAACATAAGGATAAGTCCCTTGGGCTAGATGGGAGATACCCTAGATTACTACAGGAAGTGAGGAAGAGATTGCTGCATCTTTGGCAAGTGATCTTTGTATCCTGTCTTCCAGAGTAGTACCAGAAGATGGAGGGTGGCAAATGTTATTCCATTATTCAATGTCAGGCAGTCATACATCTGTAGTGGGCAAAAAGCTATTGGAGGATTCCAAGTCAAGATTTGATTACTGACAAGCCATAGTTTGTCGGGGGGGGGGGGGGGGGGGGGGGAGGAGGAGGAGAAGAGTCAGGTCACACCACACAAACCTTACTGAAATCTTGAGGATGTGACAAAAGACGTTGAAGGTGGTTGAGCAGTGGATGTGGTGTATGGGGATTTTAGCAAGGCATTTGTAAGGTTCCCCACATTAGGTTCATTTAGAAAGTAAGGAAACCTGCTGTCTGGATACAGAGTTGGCTGGGCAGTAGTGGTGAGTACTGCAGAAGTTGGAGATCCGCATCCATGAACATCGACTAGCCACGAAACGCCACGACCAGCTATCCTTAGTAGCCACACACGCAGACGACAAGCAACATGAATTCGACTGGAACAACGCTACCATTATAGGGCAAGCCAAACAAAGAACAGCCAGGGAATTCCTAGAAGCATGGCACTGATACATACCCAAACTCCAGCTATTTTCTTCAAATATTCAGATGCAACCCACAAGGTTTCAAGCTTTAGGCTATTAGTAAAGTACTTGCCTTTATTTCTATTGTCCTTTCAGGTCCTTTAGTTATTTTGGAATGCTGTTAGCATTGACCACGAAAACTATAGAATATTTATTCAAAATTGCTTTTGTTTGCTTCCCATTACTACTTTCCCAGTCATATTTTCTAAAAAGACTAACGTTCACTTTGGCCTCTTGATTTACAGATTAGAAGCAGCTCATGAACATACCAGGATTCCCATGGCCCTCCCTGCCCCACAAGCAAGAACACAATGTGCCTTTGCAAAGGAAGTGTGGAAGAAGAGTGGTTTGAGGTTGATCTTGAGCAGCTCTATATTCTGCAATCTGCTCCCCCAGATGTAGAGAGACAAACAAACACCTGGGGAGGTGCAACTCAGCAAAAGGCTCTTTGGAAGACCAAGTTTCGGTCAGACCAATACAAGGAGGAGTTGACCCTGGCCGACTGTTGGGGACTGGCACAATCCAAGGTCCAGGACTACATGCTGAGGGCTGCAATAAAACTTGGGGGCAGCTACCACCAAAGCAGAGTGAGGAAAGACCACCATCTAAGGTCTTTCTGTCAAAGTTTAAAAACAGGGGTCTGTTCAGTTATTGGATCCTCCTGGTTCCTCAAATGCACCTAATTATAATCTTGTACAAGCAAGAGATGCCTTCCAGATTGTGTGACTCTATCCAGCCAACAATGTTCATTTCTTCATATGTTACTGTACAGAACTGATCACTAAAGCAGTTATGAAAAGTATATTTTGAAAAAAATGGTAGATCGCAAGCCAATATAAGCATACCTGACCTGGCTGGTTCCAAAGAGGATTAGGCACTTCCCAGTTCCCTGCAACTGGAGGATCCAATGGAGCTTCTCCACGAATGGCAGTTCATGGTCCCTTGCACAAGATTCAGGAACCTATCCTGAACCATATGCCCATGTAGCTTTTAAAAAAAAAAGGTTGTGCTTTACGTAATAACTGAAACCAAAATGGTCATTCTAAATAGATAAGACTTAAACAATTCAGGTCTTTTTCAATAGAAATAATTTCAGCTACATCACACTAAGAACTTTTGCTATAAAGTCTGTCTTATGATCTTATTCTCCACAATCACCTGAAGGAGCAGTGCTCAGAAAGCTATTGCTTCCAAATAAACCTGGAGTGTGTGATCTTTAACTTCACATGACAAGTAATTCAGAGTTTCCCTGAAGTCTCTTAAAAGACAGACCTAGGAGGAAGCCAGTTACTACTTTGAAGCAATTAAATACAAACATATGAAAAACAAGTAGTAGATGTGGGCTGCAAGTCTAAACCACTGAGAGGAACAGATTTAGGATGGGAGATTAGAGAGCCTCACCAAAAAAAAAAAAACAATCCACACGCCAGAGGAAATTAAAACAAAAAAAGAGAAGTGTTTATGGTCAGGGAGCTTTCCTCCATCCTGCACTCAACCCTGCCCATTCCACAGCACACCCAAAAAAAGCCACATGATTCAAACAGAAGTTGCTGCTGAGTTTCTCCAGCATTAGGGATAAAGCAGAGTTGACATTTCAAGTCAAGTGACCCTTTAGTCTGCATGATTCAAACCAACTTCCCACAATTGTTACATTAAAAATTACTAGACCTTATTTCACTTCTGGAAACTAAACTAGATACAGGAAGATGGTGTTGCTTCACGACTCTTCGTTTCATTCTACCATCTTTTGAAATACAATGGTCAGATTACAGACATCACTGCTATGAATCACCATTATCTTTCAAAACTGGCCTTGTGGCAGGCTGCTGTCACAAAATGGTAACCACGTCCTTCCCCCTCCACACAAAGGATCATAAGTTTAAAAAAAGTGCATTGCTAGATTGTTCAGTTGAAAAAAAAGTAGATATCTACATTGTAGAACTGCCAAAACAGAAGAGAGAGTGTAAAAAAGTGTGACTTCCCCCACCTCCCCTCCCATGTCTGGCTCTATGCAAACAAGCCTTCCAAAAATTCCAGACAGGCAATTACTGGTTAATATAAAATCTATTTAGGAGACATTCTATTTTAAGAATGAGTCAGGGCACATTTCAAGCAGGTACCTAACCTTTAACTTGCCAGTGACATATCAGAACAATTTGTACCACCAAAAGTTACTCTTGATTGAATGGATTAGACAAACTGTAGCTGTAATGGTCAGATCAATATTTCCCCAAGGAAAAATTGAAATCCTGTGGCCATCATGCCACACCAGAATTTTAAATCATCAATATGATGGAAAATAAAAGACCACAATAGAATCAGAATCCCTCTGGTATAGAAACAGGCCATTTTGGCCCAACAAGTCCACACCAACCCTCTGAAAATTAACCCACCCAGACCCATTCCTCTACCCTATTACTTGACATTTCCCCTGACCAATGCACCTAACCTACACATCCCTGAACACTGAGCAATTTAGCATGGCCAATTCACCTAACCTGTACATCTTTGGATTATGGGATGAAACCTGATCACCCAGAGGAAACCCACGTAGATATGGGGAGAGAGAGAGTGTACAAACTCCACATGGACAGTTGCCAGGATTGAACCCAGATCCCAATGGAATGTTGAAAACCTGCTATTTTAAAACCATATCACCGATGCTTAAAAGTGCTCAATTCAAGTAGTTTGAGCAAAGGGTCTAGGCAGTACTGAGGTACGAGGAGATTTGTATAATTCAGGAATTAACCATTCCTGGGCAGCACAGTGGCTCAGCAGTAGCCCTGCTGCCTCATAGCACCAGGGTCCTGGGTTCGAATCCCACCTGTCCGTGTGGAGTTTGCACATTCTGAGGAGCAGTGTGGACTTGTTGGGCCGAAGGACCTGTTTCCACACTGTAGAGAATCTAACCTAATCATTCATGTGACTGACAGAAGACAGCAGTCTCAACTCTAGGATGGAGAAAGGGAGGTCTGCAGATGCTGGAGATCAGAGCTGAAAATGTGTTGCTGGAAAAGTGCAGGTCAGGCAGCATCCAGGGAACAGGAGAATCGACGTTTCGGACATAAGCCCTTCTTCAGGAATGAGGAAAGTTTGTCCATAACTCTCGGATGGCCAAGTCTTCATTATGGCACATAAGCTATGTTGAAAGAACATGGACTGACTACTTTTGCAGGGCTGCGGGTAAAAGGCAAGGGTGTGGAACTAGATAAATGACTCTTGATGAGAGCTAGGAGGGACTTGGCTGGCCAAATAGCCACCTCCTGCCATGGTTTCATATCCTTCAAGGAAAGTGTCTTTTAACTCGCTGAATTCCCCCTGCTCCTTCCCCAATCTGCATCATTTCATTCCAAGTCTTAGTTTGCTTGAAATCACATGAGGATTTAGTTTCCCTGCCTTAGTACTTACACAGGTACTTCATTTTGCAATACATCTACTTCACTGGTTTTGTTATTAGACCGCCTGAGTCAAGGAGCTTCAATGCATTGACCCAAGCATTTTTCCCCTTGTTGAGAACATTGGTTCTAACGTTTACAAGATGATTAGGGGTTTAGATAGGGTTGACCATGAGAACCTTTTTCCACGTATGGAGTCAGCTATTATGAGGGGGCATAGCTTTAAATTAAGGGGTGGTAGGTATAGGACAGATGTTAGGGGTAGATTCTTTACTCAGTGAGTCGTGAGTTCATGGAATGCCCTGCCAGTAGCAGTGGTGGACTCTCCCTCTTTATGGGCATTGGATAGGCATATGGAGGATAGTGGGCTAGTGCAGGTTAGGTGGGCTTGGATTGGCGCAACATCGAGGGCCAAAGGGCCTGTACTGCACTGTATTTTTCTGTGTTCTATACCATGCACAGATACAAACAGAGGAAAAAAATTTGTTACAATATAAATGACTTGAAAAGACCTAGTTAGAGATAGGGAGCAAACAGCCTTGGGACAACAGTGGACATTCACACCCACAGTCAGAGCGATTTCATGACTCATCTCAATGTGCAAGTAGTTTTATTCTTTAAGACTAAAAAGCAGCAACTGCAGTGCATTTATCAAAGGTGCAGATAATCAGTTTAAAAAAGCCCCACTCTCCCCAAAAGCATTTAATCATTTGGTCACTGATCCAGTTTATGGTATGGTCCTATAACTCACCACAGCTTTTTATAATGTTGACCCAGGAAAACAGGAGCACTTTGAAGCTATGCAGACTCTTCTTCTAGAGATATTTTCTATAATCAACCTGTTCAGAGATGTGGAACTTGAACCTAGACCTCCAGTCCATAGGCAAGGACAATACCACATCAATACAAGAGGCCTTAGTGAACATTTCAGTCGGACCATGAAATGACTAGAATGAACAAAATATCCTCTGCCTTCACAAAAGGGAGGGGGGTAACACTGGTCATAATGCTTCCAGATGAGATGGCCCTTGTAATTTTTAAGACCAGTAAACCCCTACCACCACCACATGATTTCCTTCCTTTAGAAATACAGTACTGTATGAAAAGCCCATTCTCAGATGAATTGTTTAACTGAACTACTTGCTCAAGTGCATTTGTAAAAAAGATTAAGAACAGTACCAAAAGCACCAGGTTATTTTTGAATTGCACACAGAATTCAGATAAGAATAACATTGAATTTCAAAAAAAAAGGTTTAGTTAAATTTCACACCTAATGCATTAGGTTTTAAGACTAATTCCTACAGTTTGCTTCAACTTCCTTCTGCCTTCAAAAATATTGCCTGGGTTGGAAGTTTCGTTTAAGAAAAAAAGTTTCAATAAAAAGTGGCATCTTGTAGACCTGTCAGACAAATGAGCATTAGCCAAAAAAGCCAACAAATTAAAAATGTCTTTAATATTAGTTCTAAAACAAAATAAAAACCTCAGTTTTCAAATCCTCAGACTTTTAATGAGAGGTCATGAAAACAGGAAGAACATGGAGTGACTAAACCACAGCACTCAATGCAGGTTTTGAATATTCCATTCCGGCAATGGTAAGAAAAAAGGTCATCAGGAAGATGGCAATTATTTTATTGTGTTGTATAAGTTTGACTTTTTAAGTTTAAGTTTGTTATTCAGTTGTGTGTTCAGAAAGAGGGTCGCTTTAAATTTTCTTTTAAAGGGAGTGTGAAGTCCTTGTAAGAGCCAAAAGGGAGCTTTTTATTTAAACCCTATACCATCCCAGTGTGCTTGATGGGGTTGAAGTGAGGGAGATTTTATTTTTAGTTAGAGTAGAGAAACTTCTGTGGATTTTGAAACCCTTGCTGTCTCTCTCCCAGGAGCCTTCAATGGGGACAGAGAAAAAGGGGATTTGATTTTTCCCCCCCAAACAAAAAAAAATGTTTTTACTTTTGAATGAGCTGGAATAAAGTTTATTTTTAATTCAACCCCTTTTGTCCCTACACCAAAAAAGTGTAGTAAGTGGGGGTGGAGTCAAAGGAGCCATTTTTAAAATAAAAAGTTACTTTTGTTTTGATTAAAGGAAACCTTACTTTCTGGTTAGATAGGGTAGGGAAGACTATTTTAGTAGTATGGCCCCCACCCAGAAGTGTCTGATGGGACACTTGGGTGGGTCTTTAAATTTATTTAAAGATTACAAATGGCAAGTTATATAATTTGCTAGATTAGAACAGTCAAAGATTAATTTAGAGCAGACACTCCACTAACACTTTCTTCAGCTACTTACTGAAACCTTTATTTTCACTCGAAAGTTGCCTAGAAGTCACTAGGCTTTCTTCCCCTTTGTTTACTTAATTTCTCTTCAAATCACAAGCTTCTCATTTACATGAAAGCAAAATCTCAGTCTTTGCTCAACTTGCCTCCATGAATTGCCATTTCTCACTGATCAAATGAGTCAGTCTGCAGAAACATTCTGCAGCATTTAAGTGGTTTTACCTCAACTCATTCCAATTTTCATTACCCTCCTGTTTGGAATGGGTTGGTCATTCTGTCTACTTTCACAGTAGCTTTTTAGTTCTGTAAAAAGGGTCACTGGACTCCATATTAACTTTCTGTAGGAATTCTGCCAGGCCTGCTCAGTTTCTCCAGCACTTTGGAACAAAGCCAAAAAGCCATTCTTCATGCTTGTGGAAGACATTATGTCAATTTCTAACACATTAACCTGTTGCCAAGGTCCCTCATGAATCTCATAACTAAAAACAAATGATCAATGGCTAATGTTTGCTCACCATTAGACAGCTACGTATACAAATGAAACAGGGGTGCAGGGACAAACCAAGTAGTTTGGAGTTTTGCAATATTACCCAGTTAGGATGAAAATCTTGGTTTTGTAAAGATTTGTGACAAATCAGTAATCAAAAAAAAAAGAGTCAAGCCTGCACTATCCAGATTGATGTTTAAACTGGGTTTGCCAATAGGCCAGAAAAAGAGAAAGATCAGCAGCTAAGCATTTGCTGCCTCCCTGAACCATTGTAGCTCTTGCATGATGCCAGGAACCTCCTGACAGAATCCAGTCAATATTTCTGGGTGAAGAATTTTAGTCGTAAAGTTCACACCATGCTGGACTACATGGGATTTGAGGAGCTACATGCAGCCAGTTATCGAACTGCTCACCACCACAATGTAGTGCGTGGCATACTGCAGAGGTCTGTTGGCTGCAGGAATTGTTGAGCACTATCACATGCTGCTTAGCATATTTAGTTCTGTACTGAAGATTCAAAACTCAACTTAGTGTGCCTGGCACTGCTCCTGGTAAGCCCACTTATGGTGTTCTTTGAATGAAGACTGGTGTCTCAGCTTGACCTATTGGCTGAGTGTGCCAGGTTAGAAGGTTGAATACAATATTGCTATTGGGGGTGGTAGCTCACAGATACCCAAGCAGGTTGAGAAATCTGTTCAGTTACATTTAGCACTTGGTAGTACCACAAGTCGTCATCCTCAAAATGTGAAGATGGGATTTCAGCTTCAAGGATTGTGCAGTAGTCATTCTTTCTAATATGGTCATTGAGACTGCATTGATAGGCAGGCAAGATATGTCCACATTTATGTTTGATCAAATGCCGGAGTTAGTGGCGTCTGGTCAATGTTGATGATGCTAAATATGCTCCGTGCAGCCACCACTGCTATGGGTCTCTCCAAGGTATAGGATTAGGAGTTACCCAGGAATGGTCATATTCTGACAGCAGATTTTTCATTGGGATGGTTGACTTTGTAGAACTGATTTTCTATTGTTTCCAGTATCTCGGTAAATGCTCAGCTTTTTTTTTCCCCCCCCTAAGGCTTCATAGTCTGATACAGCTAGAATAGTTTGCTAGGCTTGAGAGCATTCAAAAGCCCGAATGCTCTGGGTCTGGAGTCACGTGGACAGATCAGGCAGGCAAAGCAAAAAGATTTCCTTCCCTTTTTAAAAAAGAACCTGGGATTTTTATTGAAATCTCATGGTATTATGCAGATATGATGGGATATTCAAGAGGCTTTTAGAGCAGCACAAGACAAAACAAGGAATGCAGGGATATGGACCATAGCTCAGCAGAAGAGATTAGTTTAACTTTGTCTCATGTTCAGCACAGTATTGTGAGCAGAAGAGCCTGTTCCAGGAACATAGCTTAACTTCAAAGAGATCAATTAATTCAAATTTTACCATCTGTTGGTGATATTTTGAATCCATGTCCCAGAACATTAGCCTGCCTAGTAGCATCAATATAGCATTACACCATTAAAAGTATGCAAACATACAAAAACTAGAGAGTTATAGGATAAAATGTCCATCATGCTCAGGATGAGAGTCTCAGTACCAGCCAACAAAAGGACAGATGCACTTTAAAGTAATATGCAGAAGTAGCTGGAGATGAGGAGATATTAAGAAAGGGAACCCTTGTGTTTGGGCTGAGGCAAAGGCATAGCAAATAATTGGGTATAATGCACGACAATACTTCCCATTCTTTTCAATGGATCATGTGGGCAACACGGTGGCAGTGGTTAGCACTGCTGCCTCACAGCACCAGAGACCTGGGTTCAATTCCCACGTCAGGCAACTGAGTGGCATTTGCACGCATTCTCCCAGTGTCTGCGTGGGTTTCCTCCTCCCACAATCCAAAACAATGTGCAGGTTAGGTGAATTGGCCATGCTAAATTGCCCATAGTGTTAGGTGAAGGGGGTATATGTAGGGGAATGGGTCTGGGTGGGTTGCACTTGGCAGGTTGGTGTGGACTTGTTGGGCCGAAGGGGCCTGTTTCCACAGTAAGTAAGTAATCTAACCTAATATCCTACTCCCTGGAGTCAATACAAAGTGTCCCCACACTGGTGGGTCTTACACAGCTTTGTTACCAGCAGGTACTCCAAACTTCAATTTACAAAATGAGACAGAGGAAGAAAGTTGCTCCAATTAATTGAAAATATTAAGCAAGCTATTGAAGGCTGCTACAAATCCAGATGCCAGACAGCCTGCAGGGGACAGTGAGGTGATCAGCAGTTTTGAAAAAAAAAAGGTGGTGATCAGAGCCACTGCCAGGCTGGAGTGGCAACACCTCCACTTCAAGGGGAGATTATAGTGGGTTCAATATTCTGTCCCTCATTCCTGATGAAAGGCTCTTGCCCGAAACATCGATTCTCCTGCTCTGCTTTTCCAGCAACATCTAATCTCCAGCATCTGCAGTCCTCACTTTCTCCTTAGGGGTTCAAAATGTCAAAAACTACTCCAGGAGGGAACAGAAACCTCAAAACATCTTTGACCCATACAAAAAAAAAAAAATGGCAAGCTTCACTTGCCTTTAAATGGAAGTTAAAAAAATGGGTGAGCCCTGAGGACCTCTGCATCAGAGGCCATTTCATGCTGCAAAGATGGACTATTACCTACATCACTGACTGCATCTCAAAAGTAGCTCACTGACTGGAATAGCTTGGGTACGACTTGGTCATGAAAGTCCCTGCACAAATACATGTACTCTTCTTCACTTTCACTCCATAAATTGGAAGTGTTCTGAAGTTTGACACTAACAGTATTGGGCAACATTTCCCAAACCACCAGTAGACTGATATCCTGCAGATAGAAAAACCAAGCTCGTTTTCTGCCAAGTGACCAATTTAGTGAAATAATTGGATCCGAATCAGAAGTTTTTCAGCCTGGAGGCCTGTGACCAGTGGAGTGCCACAAGGATTGGTGTTGGCTCCACTACTTTTATATAAGTGATTTGGATGTGAGCTTAAGAGGTATAGTTAGGAAGCTTGCAGAGGACACCAAAATTAAAGATGTAGTGGACAACGAAGAGGGTTACCTCCGATTACAAGATCTTGATCAGATGGGCCAATGGGCTGAGAAGTGGCAGGTGGAGTTTAATTCAGATAAATGCGAGGTGCTGCATTTTAGGAAAGCAAGTCTTTGCAGGACTTATGCACTTAATGGTAAGGACCTAGGGAGTGTTGCTGAACAAAGAGACCTTGGAGTGCAGATTCATAGTTTCTTGAAAGTAGAGTCGCAGGTAGATAGGATAGTGAAGGGGTTTGGTATACTTTCCTTTATTGGTCAGAGCATTGAGTACAGAAGTTGGGGGGTGATGTGTCAGCTGTTACAGGACATTGGTTAGGCCACTATTGGAATATTGCATGCAATTCTGGTCTCCTTCCTATTGGAAGGATGTAGTGAAATTTGAAGGGGTTCAGAAAAGACTTAAGGATGTTGCCAGGGTTGGAGGATTTGAGCTATAGGAGAGGCTGAACAGGCTGGGGCTGTTTTCCCTGGAGCAGAGGCTGAGGGGGTGACCTCCGAGAGGTTTACAAATTTATGAGGGGCATGGATAGGATAAATAAACAAAGTGAGGACGAGGACACCAGAACTAGAGGGCATAATTTTTTTCTCTCACCCTAAACCCAAGGGGCAACCTTTTCCACAGAGGGTGATATGTGTATGGAATGAGCTGCCACAGGGAGTGATGGAGGAGAGTACAATTGCAAAATTTAAAAAGGCATTTGGAGTATACAAGGAGGAAGGGTTTGGAAGGATATGGAACAAGTGCTAGCAAATGGGACTAGATTGGGTTGGGATAGCTGGTCAGCATGGACAGGTTGGACCGAAGGATCTGTTTCCATGCTGTACATCTGACTCTATACAGATATCAATTCTACTAAAGACCATTGGTAGAGTGCAATACAGAGTTCAACTAAATGAGCTGGTAACTTGAATATTTGCAGCAAGGGAATTTTTTAAAAAGTATCATTTAATCCATTGTTAACCATCTATTGAAGTGAACCAATTGCGATTTGTGCAGTGGCACATTGGATAAAATCTGTTGTGCAACATGCTAGGAATTACAGACAACTGATATACATCTGTGAAGCTGAATTTACAGTTTGCTCTGTAGTAAAGACACAGAAAAGACAGACTCCCCATCTGAGGTATTAATAATGCGGATCCACTCCAACCCATTGGAAGTAATGGGCACCAAACAAACATTTCCCTCAAGCACTATTAATATTGAATGAAAGCTCCCAACAAGTTCAAGAAAAAAGCCTGCCTGAAAATAATGATCACAGTTCAAAATAACTAGGGAACCTGAACTATTTTATCATCTAGAGTCAAAAATGTGTTGCTGGAAAAGCACAGCAGGTCAGGCAGCATCTGCAGTCCTCATTTTCTCCTCGAAGATATTATCTAGAGTCCCCAAGCACTTCAGGGAAAAAAACCTGAAGAGTTATCACTGACAGACAATGCAGTTCCAGAGATGACTAACTCTATCTGGCTTCTTTTCTCTGGAGTACCATGCACAGTTTGTCCCCTTACAAGAAAGGGAGAGGAGCATTTGCACTGAAGGCAGTTCAGATAAAGTTCTTAGATTAAAGTGAAGACACACGTGCAAGATGCTAGCAGGAATGACAATAGACTCGGAGCAGATATCTTTCCCCTTCTGCAGTAATCCAGAACAGGATATCAGTGTTAGACTAAGGGGTGGCAGATTCAAAGCAACAAAAGAGGAATTACTTCTCAAAAAAAAAAAAAAAACAATTAATCTATGGAGTTTGTTATCCTAGAGTGTGGTGGATGTTGGGACACTGAATAAAACTTGCAATCAATAGACTTTTAAAATTAGTAAATGGGTCGAAGAGTTAGAGAAGCAGACTGAGGCAGAGATGAGATCAGCCATAATTGTATCAAGTGACATAGCAGTGTCTTCACTTCAAAAGAATTGCAGGATTTCCCAATAAAGAGGTATTTTGTAATTATTATCCCCTCTGTTTAAATCAGTTGGGCAACCTGAAAGTTCACCCCCAAAACCATGGTTTTCTACCCCAGAAAGATTGTTTTAGGTTAAAAAAGGTTTTGTTAAGCAGCATGAAATCGATTTGCAGAATAGCTGTATTCTAACTGGAAATCAGCCTTGCGTCAAAACTTGACTTGAGAAATTTATTGCATTCATAAAATTAATGGTAGCAGCTTTCATAAAAGCATTTGATGCATCAACGGACATGAAATACAATCCCATAGATCCCAGTGCTTTGGTTTCCTCCCACAATCCAAAGAGGAATTGTAGCTGAATTGGCCAGTGTTCAGGGACGTGTAGGTTAGATGCATTAGTCAGGGGTAAATATAGGATAATAGGGTAGGGGAATGGGTCTGGGTGGATTACTTGGAGGGTTAGTGTGGACTGGGTGGGCCAAATGGCCTGTTTCCATATTGGTCACTAATGATCAAAATCAGAATCCCGACAATCAGGATTAGGCCATTTGTCCATTAAGCCGGTTGTTTCACGATTCAATTAAAATCACATTCAATTTATTGAAGTAGGCAAGTTTGCAATTCCAATAGGACAGGTCACTGGACTCAAAACATTAATTCTGCTTTCTCTACAAATGCTACCAGACATGCAGATTTTCTCCAGCACACTATTCAGATTTCTAGCATCGATCAAGTGATTGCACAATTCTAAAGTTTCAAATGTGCAAAGTCCTTAAATCACCACAGTACTGACCATTTTTCACACTTGCTCACATATAAGAGCTCACACCAAGTGCTGGTCAAACACTGTACCTGTGCTCACTAACTTACCTGTCAGACTGAATCATTATCTTCATTTTAAGTATTTCATCCTTAATCAAATCCCCCCACACCACTAATCTGCTTCAATCCTGGCATTCAGAACATCCAGTGTTAAAAACTCCATAACTGGTGACCATGACTTCAGGTCCTTAAAACCTGCTTTTTTAACCAAGCTTAGCCAGCTGTTCTAGCTCAGGGTCAAGTGTTAAGAGGAACACAGCTGGAAAAGTACCTTGGGGCAATTTGCTATACTAACACAACATGCACGACTGCCACTGTCAATCTCCTGACTATAATGGGTCACATGGTGTCAGCTGGACAGCACTCAGACTTGCACAAACAGTTGAGGGGTTGCTGGAGTTTGACATCTTGAATTATTCAATTCAACTTTGTTATATTGACCTTGATCACAAGATCAACACAGGAGCTATATCTAGACTTTCAATAACTGAAGTACATAGTTTCTCATCTCTTGGGTCTGGAAGGGTTAACACTGGAGTGTGCCATAAACATCACCCACTAAGTGCTGTGGTCACAAACCTGGTTCTCACATTCAATACATGAACAAACTAAAACACCCAAGTGTTGTTATCTGATAACGAAGTCCAACTTAGTGTTCTAGACACAGGCTTTATCTGAAGATTACAGTCCTACAAACCAGTTCAGTATAAAAAACCTACTACAGATCACGTAAACAGAAAGTGGAGTTGTGGACAGAACAGTTTAGTATCTCAAGGTACAAGACTCAACATCTGTTTGAGGAACTAAAGCCCCTCGGTGGAACCTGTAATTTAGAGTCAGATGTATAAGCACAGAAACAGACCCTTTAGTCCAACCTGTCCATGCCGACCAGATATCCCAACCCAATCTAGTCACCTGCCAGCATCTGGCCCATAGCCTTCTAAACCCTTCCTATTCATATACCCATCCAGAGGCCTTTTACATGTTGAAATTTTACCAGCCTCCACTACTTCCCCTAGCAGCTCATTCCATACACGTACCACCCTCTACGTAAAAAAGTTGCCCCTTACGTCTTTCCCCTCTCACCCTATGTTACACAATGAGACAAAAAAAAAACACTGTAGATACTGGAATCTAAAGTAGTCAGTCAGTCAGGAGGCTGGAAGAACAGAGTAAGCCAGGCAGCATCAGGAGGTGCACAAGTCGACATTTCAGGTGTAACACCTCTTCAGGACCAGATACAATGAACCAGATAGTTCACAACAGAATCTGGTCAGAAGTGGTGACTTTTCTCCATCACACTGGTCAAGGTAGATCTAGTTTCCTGAAGAGATTAGTCAGCAACCTCCTGAGTAAGAAAAACTAGGAGAAAGTGAGGACTGCAGATGCTGGGGATTAGAACTTAAAAATGCGTTGCTGGAAAAGCGCAGGTCAGGCAAAGGAGAATCGACATTTCGGGCATAAGCCCGCTTCTGAAGGGCTTGTGCCCGAAACGTCGATTCTCCTTTGCTGCCTGACCTGCGCTTTTCCAGCAACGCATTTTTAAACTCCCGAGTAAGAGCCTAGTTTACACAGTTGCAGTTCACAATCTTTTCACACACTTCAAAGTGAAACAATCTCTCTCACATACATCCACCATACCGCATGCACAGCTCTGAAAGCTTACCCAGTGGATAGATGCATCAAGTGTCTGCAGATAATACCTTCAATAAGAGCCACAAGCCTCCATACTCTGGAGAAGTAGCATCGTTTTCCAAACATTTACCCATAGACTTCACAACTAGTCACTATAGGAGTTGATGATGAAAGCCATTTGCTTAAGTGGCCATGTCCATTCCAGTGATCCCTGCAGACATAAGCTTGTTAACCCATTAAAAAAGGGGTAAAGAGTAGCAAAACATTGTACAAAAAAAAAACACCAATGCTAGAAAAACTCAGCAGGTCTGGCAGCACCTGTGACGTGAAAGCAGAATTAGCATTTTGAATCGAGACTCTTCAGTTTTTTTTAAAAGAAACGCCATTTTCTTGCACGTTTACTGCAGATCCAAACTTCACTCCGACTTTTTTTTCCCACGTTATGTGTTTGAATTAAGCACTGGCTATTTCAGTGCTAAACAGCTACATCTGTAGTCTAAAAAGATCCTATTTACAATCCCACCCATAGCTTACGCGCCAAACAACACAAACTGCCTGCTACTTGAACACCAATGTTTACTTCAACTTGTTCAAATATACTTTGCTAAGTGACTGATTAAACTAATTTTAAAATTCAAAAGTTAGTTACTGCGGTTATTTAACAATGCCACAGGAAACTGTAAATGGAGATCTGTACATTCTTCCCGAAAAGGTCATATCGCTTAAGTTAGATTTTCCCCAGATCATTGTCGTGGTTAGCCTTAAAAAATAGTAGGAGGTGTTGACCTAACATTTCTTATAATAAAAATGTTAAAAGTCATCAAGATGTACTTACTTTATCCCTTTAAAATAGCTAGTTTTAAAATCCTGGTACCCAGTAAATACGACGTAGTGAACAATCAGCTTAGAAATCATTTACTTACCAGAAGACTCTTAAAAATACACGGACGACCCAAAAATCAACCCCCACCAGTATTAAACATATAAAACACTGCCTGATTTTGAGGACGAGGAGGAAAAGCCCAGAATGTTTACGACATCTACTTCAGAATCTGTTGCTCGACAACAGCTAACACACACACACACAATCACCGTCTAACACTTTCAGTTAAAAACCGATTAACACATTTCGGCAAGCCCAATAAAGTAACGAGAGAATTGTAGAGATACCAAGGTGTCCTATTACCTTAAATCCTTCAAGTACACACCGTCCGTGAGCGGTGTACAGAAAGCTCTGTGTATATATCGCTATAAGAAGACACTAACCACTAGCTCGGCCTCTTAGTCTGAACTAATATCATTTGACTGGCTTTAACACATGACGTCGCACTGCAGAGCAGATCGATCATTATTTGCTCGTTGTCAGCTCCATTCCCTTCCTTCACGAACACTAATGGGCAATTCCAATGACTCATGTATTTCTGCCTACCTCTGGAAAAGGCCGGTCTTGGAGGGTTCTTGAGACAGTGGTAACGTCCCTGCCACTTATCCGGGAGGCCTGAATTTAAGTCCCACTCCCCCAAAGCATGTAACAATGTCTCTGCACAGGTTGATTAGAAAGTCGAGTATTTTTAGCCAATTTGTGTCCAATGAGCTGTCAATTGGACAAGGGGGTGCTCACAGCAACTTGATTGGGATCTGTACAGGATATTGACTTCAGCCACTTTTGGAATACTGCCTTCAGTTCTGGTCTCCCTGCTATGGGAAAGGTGTTGTGAAAGTTATGATTCAGGGATGCCAGAGTTGGACTGGGGTGTACAAAGTTAAAAATTACGTAACACCAGGTTATAATCCAACAGGTTTACTTGGAAGCACTAGCTTTCGGAGCGCTGCTCCTTCATCAGGTGGTTGTGGAGAATAACATGTTAAGGCACAGAATTTATTGCAAAAGTTTACAGTGTGATGTCACTGAATTATATATTGAAAAAGACCTGGATTGTTTGTTAAGTCTCTTATCCCTAATTCTGACCTAATGATAGAGGAAGGTCATTAATGAAGTGCTGAACATGTTTTGACCGAGGGCACTACCCTGAGGGTCTCCTGTGGAGATGGCCTAGCGTTGACATGATTGCCCTCAACAGCCACAACCATTTCATTTGTACAAGGTACGACTCCAACGAGTAAAAGTGAGGATAAATTCAAGGTACAGACACTTTTAAAATGCCAAATAGATGATATGTCAGTGACACTTGGGAGGCAAATGAAGTTGATTGCGTGGTACATAGAAAGCTGTAAAAATGCCCTGATTAAACATGCTAATTTTAAAAATTCCAAACTAACATCAGGAATATGCTAAAGACCACCGAGTCAACATATGGAGGAGGACAAGGAAAGATGAATAGGATAAGTATGTTTCAATGTGAAATATTAATCAGCTAAATGTAAACTAGGAAAAGCTGAGTGAAGTAAATTAAAGGGGGAGGGGGGTTTCTCTACTTTTACATCTCATACTATCTATTTCAGAAAGCACTACAATATACATGGGGGCTGGTTAGTTCAGTTGGATGGACAGCTGTTTATGATGCAGAGTAACATCAATAGCACAGGTTTACTCACTGTGAAGGACCCATTTAGTAACCTCTCTATTAGAGTTTGAATTATTGTTGTCGCATGTATTGAGGTACAGTGAAAAGTGTTGTTTTGTGTGCTCTACAGGCAGATCGCAGCGTACATAGTGCATCAGGGTAGCAGAACAGAGTGCAGAATACAGTGCTAAAGCTGCAGAGAAGGTGCAGAGAGAGACATTGGCATTAACATTGGAGAAGTCCATACAAAAGTCTGATGACAGCGGGGAAGAAACATTTATTGAATCTTTTCGTATGTGTATTCAAACTTTTATATCTTCCACCCAATGGAAGAGGGTGGCAGAGAGCATAGCCGGGGAGGGAGGGATCTTTGGCATTGGCTGCTTTTGCGAGGCAACGGGAAGTATGGACTGAGTCAATGGATGGGAGGCTGGATTGTGTGGTGAACTGGGGGACTGTGTTCATGACTCTCTGTAGTTCCTTGCGGTTTTGGGAAGAGGAGTTGCCAAACCACACAGTGATGCATTTCTATGGTGCATCTATAAAAATTGCTCAGAGTCTGAGATGTGGTGACCCTCAGGTTAAACCACCACCCATCAGCTCTTTCTTTCGAATGAGAGAGCAACCTATGGTCCTCTGGGACTATGGTGACTTAATTTTCCCTCAACTGTCAATGCAAATTACACTTACACACCAAACAATATATACTCACAGCAACAGGAGGTTCTCATGTAAAAGAGGTTATTGCCAGGTGGTTATGAACTCTCCTGTGTGTTGGCCCGGGATTAGGCCTGCAGCCAGAACCATAGTATGATCAACGTTGCTGAAGGTGATTTTTTTATACACCTCCTTGGCCAAGCCTTTGGCATCTTAAGCAAATGCCACTAGTTCAAACCCTAACCTCAGTATGGGGTTTTCTTTAGGTTTGTGCCAAAATAGATGTGATCCACTGTAATCCTCAGACAGGACAAAACTGCATTCACCCTCTGCTCTCCACCCCCACCCCTCAAATTGGCCTGATGGCCATTGCCCAAACTATTACAGTAGACAAGGCGTCCAAGTGGGTGAGCCGCCTGTGTCATATGTCGGCAAAAAACGGTGCCTGAGGATCAGCAACTTCATTGTTGGTTGGGTGCGGTGCTGATGCGGCAAAATGGTGATGGAAGGGAGTCATGGCAACATCGATGAGGTGGGCCCAGCGGCGAGGCTGTGGCAGAGGAGAACCAGCTCAGCGGCTAAAGATGGCGCCTGAGGATTGGTGACGTTGACGTTGATTGGGTCCGGTGTAGATGGTTGCGAAGCAGTGACGAGGGGTTCAGGAATGGCTCTTCAAGCTATATCCTTTTGTTTCACTCATTCTTAAATTATTCAAAATAACTGTTCAAAACAGATCCTGGTGATAAATGAAAGGTTTTCATTGTAATTTGCTCTATTCTTATTCTTAAAATACACATGACAATAAAATCAGATATCTATTGTCCAAACTTTTTTAAAAAATCTATTGGTCCAAATCTAATTTGTCCCAGCGACCACATCTTCAATCAAGAGCTTCTCCTTCTGTGCAGCTCCATTGGGTGACAAGTTCTGGACTCTGGCCTGTTTTAACATAAATACAAATAATGATAAATTAGAAAGAAGTAAAACAATTTACATCATAAAAATACAGAAACCAAAACGCCTTAAAGCAGCCAACAGCACAACTATAGCACCAGAATGGCAAAATGCCTCATGGTGGTCTAGAGTAAGAGTTGGTAAATTAAATGCATGAACGTCCCTTGGCCAAGTATGTTAACAAAGAGATTGAGAGGCAAAGCTCATCCCTGATGCATCAGTTCTAAAAGATCCAAACACTGCACATGAACTTAAAGTTAAAGGGCGCCAGGGTGATAGGAACCTGATTTCTTCAGCCACGTTGTTCCATGCAGTGTCAGTGGAAGGCTAGAAAAGCACCTTTAAAAGTACAAAAATAAAAGCAAACAGAAGAATAGCAAAACAACGAGCTCAGATTAAAATAACATAATCATAAAGAGGATAACTAAGATAAAGGATAAAGAGGTGAGCCAGCACTCTCCCCTAAAATACGCTCCACTTCCAGAGTCCAATCTGAACCAATTTGCATTGGAGGTAAATATTGTTGAGGTTCATAACCCACAATTCTTTTGAGAGCTTATTTACCAAACTAATATCTGAATGTGCAAATAACAAAAAACAAAACACATCTGCGGCAATAATTGAATTAACCTTACTGTTCCGTCTGACTGATTTCTGGATTGCATCATCTTAAGTCTTGTATCAATGCCACATCTTGTATATTTAGATTTTATTGTCATGTGTACTTGAACACAGGAGTACAGTGGACAGTGTACAAGGTCACCATTTTGAATTTGTGAAGAATCTAAAAGCATTTTGATGGTGACTATGTCAACTCTAACAAATTGGTGAATTAAGTTAAAAATCACACAACACCAGGTTATTGTCCAACAGGTTTAATTGGAAGCACTAGCTTTCGAAGCACTGCTCCTTCATAAGGTGGTTGTGGACTGGTAGTGTGTGATGTTTAACTTTGTGCGCCCCAGTCCAACACTGGCATCTCCAAGTTGGTGAATGGCATCCATCCTCTGAAGCAATGATCATTTCCAATGGTACTGACTTGGAACAGCGGTCATTAGGTCTCAAATGCCATACAGAGCTTGGCCTAAAGTTTTACTCATCAAGGAAGTCACTTAAATCTGGACAAACATGTCACATTATATGATCAGACTGGATTGGCTATTTCTGACGTAATGTTTTCGCAAAGTCTTTTGAAAGCTCAGTTAAAGTGCTAACTGGTTCCTGGGCTATGAAATTTGACCCATGCCTGACGATTGCACATTTGCTAGCTACTTGTGTCATTCAGTGGGTGGGAATCTGAAAGCTTCCCGAAGAGATCCGGAATCAGGCAGGTCTGCCCAGTCTCTCTCCCGCCTTGTTTGTGTGCTGTATAGAACCTTCTGCTGAGTCCATCAGGGACGATGTGAGCTTGAGAGGGGTGACTATTTCAGGTAGGGGAGGCCTGCGGGTCAAAGCCTCCCTGCACATGGATGACGCTACTGTTTTCTGCAAGTCTGGCCTATTCCCTGAGCGGGTGCCACAGAAGGCACCTGTGCCAACTCCATGGACCACATCCTCAGGGACACCATATACAAAGTTCTGGCTAAGATAGGGAGAAGGTATCCAATGCCATCTTCATCCCCATGGCTACCTTTGTGTGTGGCTGCATCAAACTCAGTGTAGACCATCAGTGCGCAAACTCTGTGTGTTCCACCTGTCCCCGGGGTGTTGTGAAGGATGGGTAGTGGACTGTAACGTTTCAGCTGTCCCTTGCGGAAAACTTTGACCAGTAAAAGCCCTTTCGACCACAAGTCCATCAGACAGTGATCAACATTGTAACCTCCTCAATACCCTGCAGGGAAAGGAGAAGCTTGATCTGATCCTGTCGGATGGTTCCCTGAACAGACCGTCAGAGTCATTTTGCAGAATGCCCCATCGCCAGAACTTTCCAACAAGCACCGAAATGTAACATGGCTGGTGGTAAGAAGGGCCCTACCTGTGCGATCCTTCATGTACACCCAGATGCCACTGCACTCTGCCCTTGAGACGACCGCGGTGGTGAAGAGACTGTTATGCATCTCCTTCTGGAATGTTCCTTGTTAAAGGTCTGGAAAAAGATGCAATGGTTTTTTTTGTGTTTTGTCCTGAGCAGCTCCGTGACGCAGGGACTCTGTGCTCTACGGTCTGTTCCCAGGAATGCACACGGAGACAAATATCAACTGTGCCTGGAGGACCATCAACTCAGTGAAAGACGCTCTTTGGTCTGCCCGAAACCTGTTGGTCTTCTAGAACTAGGAGTTGACCTCAATCAAGTGTTGCAGACTGGCACATTCAAAGGTCCAGGACTACATGCTGGGGGACACATTAAAGCTTGGAGCAGCTGCTGCCAAGGCGCAGTGGGGAAAGACCACCGTCTGAGGTCTTTCTGCCCTGAAATACAGACTGTTACATCTGAGAACAACTCACAGTCTTTATAGGAATGTAAATTGTTTCTTGTTTAGTGACCGTTACTCTTTTGGTAATTGGATTGAGGCTCAAATGTGAAATTTCAGAATTTCACTGTATTCTCTGCAATGTTCAAAGTGACCACTTCCATGTTGTATTTACAGATAACTTATGAATAAAGCCATACTTCTGCAAAACTATTTGCAAAGGGCCTCTCTAACAAAAAGATTTGACCTTTAATGTGACTCCCCTAATGAAACATAACAAAGGTCTAGTTATGTCCTGCATGGGGAAAGGGGAAGTAATTTCAGTGGTTAAAAATGTGTTTAAAACTTACTGGCAATCAGAAAGCCTATTCCCATCAGTCCCTTCCTACATGCCTGCAAATGCAGCCCTTCCACACATTACCCTTCAGAAGGCTACGGTGGGGAAGAGACTGTTGTCCACTCCTTGTGAAATGTGCCTCTGCAAAGAAGGTTTGGAGAGACAAAAACAGAAATTGCTGGAGAAACTCAGCAGGTCTGGCAGCATCTATGGAGAGAAAGCAGAGTTAGCATTTCAGATCCAGTGACCCTTCTTCAGAACCAATGGTGATGATGATGATGATGATGAAGGATCACTGGTTCTAAAACATTAACTCTGTTTTCTCTCTGTAGACGCTGTCAGACCTGCATTTTCTATTTCTGTACAAGCATCTGCAGTTCTTTGTTTTATTTAAGGTCTGGAGAGAGTTCTTCTTGTCATGGTATGTGTAAGATAGTGATTGCCCATTACACAGACCATTTATTTTCCAGTGCTTTAAAGGTTGACCTTCATTGGACCCATTTCTTGATTTGTAGGGATAACCACCACAGACTGTGGGGAAAAGCCTATCTTGGAGAGTCTGAAGTGGTGTCCAATTGGTCTTTAAATGTTACATTGGAGCCATCAAGCCTGGAAGATCCCTCCTGTTTTAGCATCTCCAATTCTCTTAATGCATGATTCACCAAGTAACACATGCAACATCTTGCTTTACGTAGATATTGAGATGAGAATTTGTATTAAGACGACATGGTGGCTCAGTGGTTAGCACTGCTGCCTCACAGCGTCAGGGACTTGGGGTCGATTCGACCCTTGGGCGACTGTCTGTGTGGAGTTTGCACATTCTCTCCGAATCTGTGTGGGTTTCCTCTGGCTACACTGGTTTCCTCCGAGGGATGAGCAGGTTAGGTGGATTGGCCATGCTAACTTGCCCATAGTGTCCAGGGATGTACAGACTAGGTGGATTAGCTCTGGGAAATGCAGTGTTACAGGGATTGGGTATGTGGGGTGCATCTGAGTGGGATGATCTTCAGAGGATCGGTATGAACTCGATGGGCTGAATGGCCTGTTTCCATAAGGCAGGGATGCTATGAGAAGCACATATTCTGTTGATGCATCTCACCCTGGGCCATGGTGGGTATTACAAAAACTCACATCCTTGTCCCTGTATCTCAACCTCAAATGAGAAATTTCCACCCAAGAGAACTTGGAATATTACATTGAATATAACAGTACAGTGGATCAAAAGGATCTAAAACGTTTGTACTAATGATCACAGGAAAAACTTGTTCAGACACAGTGCAGTCAACAACTAGAGAAGGCTCCAGAGAGAATCATAGACCCCAGCAGTATGGGAAGAGGCCATTTAACCAATCAGGTTTTTTTCCAACCCCCACCCGAACAGCATCCCACCCAGATCCATTCCTCTACCCTATCACTGTAACCCTGCATAACCCATGGCCAATCCACCTAACCTGTACATCCCTGGACACTATGGGCAAGTTAGCATGGCCAATTCACCTGGCCTGCACATCTTTGGAGTGTGGGAGGAAACCGGAGCACCCGAAGGAAACCCTCGCAGACACGGGGAGAACGTGCAAACTCCGCACAGACAGTCAGAGTAATGGAGACAAAAACACTGAGCATATTTCGGAAGTGATCGGATCCAGTACTGAAGAGAAATAGTGTAACTCCGCACGTAAGATTTAAGAAGTGTCTTTGTCATTTGCCTCTGGTGCATGTCAAGTTCACTGCTATGCAGGGAAGGAGAACCACAACGAGTTAAAGAGCTGATTGGCCTCTTCCTGTGTAGTGATGCCTTTATGATTAAAGTGCAGAGCAATTATCGCAAAATCACCAAGCAACTCTAAATGGAGTGTACTATAAACAAACGCAAAACATTATGTACAAACAAAGTAAGTATTCCAGGGAATCTTTTAATAGTTTAATTACACAATCATAGGTTATTTTCCTTCCTGATCTTTGCTTCCCAGGTAAAAATGCTCTTACCGCACAGAACAGAGAGCAGCAAATGAGGCCTCAATGGTGTCAACTGCTGAAAACACAGCAAAATACCACCGAAACGCCCCCTAACCTGCACCCCTCCTGCTGCTTCTGAATAACCTCCCTATGCCAATGTAGTACTTGGAAGCAGGTGGACCTTGTTGACCTTGATTCCTGACTGGGGTTGTTAACCTGGGCCAATCTGGAAGCCCTGGCTGACCAGTATAAATAGGGGTTCACACAGCATTGTCCTTTGATGGGAAGGGCACTGCTTGTCACAGGCCACTTGGGTGTTTGTGCAAGGACTCTCCTTGAAGGTGACTATCCCTAGACCAGCTGCCCTACAGAGAGAGGAAGGAGAAGGAGAGACCAGCACTCCCACTGCTGGTCTCTGGGACCCTGCCCAGACTTGCCTCAGCTGTTGCTGCTTGGGGCCTACCTCACTGCTGCCTGGGACTTGCCTTGGGACCCTCCCAGGACCTCCACCACCACTGCTGCTGTTACTAGAGGCCCACCTCCACTGCTGCTGCCTGGGACTCAATTTTGGGGCTGCCTGGGACTTGCCTTGGGGACTCTCTCCAACAAGTCTGCCCCCACCACTGTGACCAAGGGCCTGCCCAGGACTTGCCAGAGGCCTGCCTCCACTGCTGCTGTTGTCTGAGGCCCGCCTCCAACCACTGCTGCCTGGGACATGCCTTGGAGCCCTCCCCAGGACCTCCACTGCTGCTGCCTGGGACTCAATTTTGGGGCTACCTGGGACTTGCCTTGGGGACTCTCCCCAACAGGTCTGCCCCCACACTGCGACCGAAGGCCTACTGTAGTCTCGCCTGAGGCCTGCCTCCACTGCTGCTGTTG
>NC_057730.1:5337398-5347656 GCF_004010195.1 Chiloscyllium plagiosum
TGGACACACTTTCCTCAATTCTGAAGAAGGGCTTATGCCCGAAACGTCGATTCTCCTGTTCCCTGGATGCTGCCTGATCTGCTGTGCTTTTCCAGCAACACATTTTCAGCTCTGATCTCCAGCATCTGCAGACCTCACTTTCTCCTCCATTAACAGGTCGAGGCAGCAGGCCGTGGAGGGGGTCGTTAGGGCCGACTGCCTGCCCCTCTTCCGTGGTTACGTTAGGGCCATGGTGTCCTTGGAGAAGGAGCACGCGGTGTCGACCAACACCCTGGAGTTGTTCAGGGAGAGGTGGGCACCGCAGGGAGTGGAGTGCATGATTTCTCCCTCCAACTCTATTTTGATTTAGTCCCTACCCTCCCCTTCACTGTTTTTGATCACACAGCACTGTCCTTTGATGTGAAGGACAGTTTTTGTCACTGGCCACCCGGGTGTTTTCCTATCTTCCTGGTGGTGGAATTTGAATAAAGATTCGTGCACTTTGTGTCTTTCACTGTGTCTCACACCTGCACACACACACCATGGGTGCTGGGGATAAAATAAGCACTACCGCGGTTAGGCGGTAGTGTGGAGGTAAAGTAAAGGAACAAAAACCAGGGGATTTAGCATCCCCTCAGTCTAAGGGAGTGACTCTGTGCTGGCCGGGACACAGGCAGGGTGTTACTGCTGCTGTTGGTTTCTGCTTTTTTTTGGAGGAAACCTGATTCCTGAACTGGCTGAATTATGTAGCTAGTTTGATTAGATTAGACTACTTACAGTGTGGAAACAGGCCCTTCGGCCCAACAAGTCCACACCGACCCGCCGAAGCGTAACCCACCCATACCCCTACATTTACCCCTTACCTAACACTACGGGCAATTTAGCATAGCCAATTCACCTGACCCTGCACATCTTTGGACTGTGGGAGGAAACCCACGCAGACACGGGGAGAACGTGAAAACTCCACACAGTCAGTCGCCTGAGGCAGGAATTGAACCTGGGTCTCTGGCGCTGTGAGGCAGCAGTGCTAACCACTGGGCCACCGTGCCGCCCACCATTTGTTAACTGGTATTCCTTTTTTAGTGAGGACTGATTGCTAAACTCCTGATTCACATAAGGTGTTTCAGGTGTAACTCAGTTCTCATTAGGGGATTGTTGTTTCACTGGCTGGTTACAGCCTGTGTGTTACTCTTGTCTCCTTTTAATCTTTTTTTGAGAAAAGGACAATGTTAATTTTATGGTAGGGCTTAGCCCTTGGACTGTAGTTTTCTTTGTTTTTAGTATGTGTCTTCACTTTTTATTGGTGTGTGGACTGAGCCCTGTGGAAGACATACATTTTACCAGAGGAGCTGTTCCTGTGGGGAGGCTTAGCCCTGGGACTGGGCCTCTGAAGATTGAACACCTGTGTGTGTGTGTGCTGGGAGGTGAGCAGTTGCTGTATCCTGGAGTTTGGGAGAAGACCTTCCCTTCAGGAGTGGACCAAACCCCTGTGACTTAACTGCACCTGTACTATGTACTGTGTTCTTGTGAGTGGGCCTGGCTCTCCAAGGCTGGACCAGGACTCCATTGAGACTGAACACCTGGGTGCTGTGGGGTGTGCATTTGCTGCCTCCAGGAGTGGACTCTGCCCTTGGTTGTGGACTGTTTTTAACAATGGACTCTGCAGTTTGGAGCAGCCTCTAATTCTGACATTGCACATTGTATACTGGAGTGGACTCTTCCTGGAAATGGATTCCATATCTTGAAGACTATATAGATTTGGACTGTGTACCAGAAAGGAGTTTTTCTTTGGGATAACTAACTGTATTGTGGTGTTTCCTGGGTCTATCACCCGCACTGTCTTGCGTGTCCCTGGGTCTGGCAGGCCTTGCTGTGAGCTGGGAGGCTCATGAGTCTCCTGAAAGCTGTCCCCCCGAGAGCCGGAGGGTGGGTAGGCCATCCTGTGAACCTGAAGGTTGGTAGGCTGGCCTGAAAGCCGGAGGGTGGGTAGGCCACCCTGATGCCAGTCACCCCGAGAGCCAGTTGGTGGGTAGGCTGTTCTGAGCACTGTCGTCCCGATAAGGGGTAATCGGGACAGGCTGTCCTAGAGATGGTCGAAAGTTGTCAGAGCAGCCGAGAGCCAGAAGGCGCGTAGGGGCGGGCTGAGATCCGGAAGGCTTGTGGGCTACCCTACACGCTGTCGTCCCAGGGATGGGGACGGGCTGTCCTAGAGGTGGCCGAAAGGTGTGCCAGGATAGCCCACTGGCCAGAGGTGCAACGGGGTGGGTGAGAGCCCAATGGTACCTAGGGGCAGACCGAGAGCCAGAAGGCGGGTAGCCGTCCTCGGCGCTGTCACCCCGGGCAGGTACCGGGGCGGGCTGCCCCAGAGGTGGTCGAAAGGTGCTGAGGGTGGTTTGTGAAGCCGGAAGGTGGGTAAACTGTCCTGACCACTGTCATCCCGGGCGGGTACTGGGGCGGGCTGTCCTTGAGGTGGTCGAAAGGTGTGTCAGGGCGGACTGAGAACTGGAAGGGGCATGGGGTGGACCGAGAACTGGAAGGTGGGTAGGGGCGTGGTGCCTTAGAGTGGTTGGAAGGTGGGAGGGGCGGGGGCTTGCTGGGTCTGTATTGTCTGCACTTTTGTATGTAACAGTACTGTGTAATGTACAACTCTCACTGCTGTTGTCTCTTTATATCTTTATGTGAAACTGGGATTTGAGGTTTGTCCTCATGTCCCTGTAAACTGTTTGAACGGTAGGGTTTGGGGCCAATTGCTCCTCTCCCTTGTAAAATTGCTATCTCTTGTATGCAGCTGTAAATGTAACTTTGTTTGTTGTAAACTGTTTTTGTAATTTGTTTAATAAAATAATATAAATAGGGATTGTTCAGGGAGAGGTGGGCGCCGCAGGGAGTGGAGTGCATCGTTTCTCCCTCCAACTCTATTTTGATTTAGTCCCTACCCTCCCCCTCACTGTTTTGATACACAGCACTGTCCCTTGATGTGAAGGGCAGTGTTTGTCACTGGCCACCCGGGTGTTTTCCTATCTTTCTGGTGGTGGAAATTGAATAAAGATTGGTGCACTTTGTGTCTTTCACTGTGTCTCACACCTGCACACACACACCATGGGTGCTGGAGATAAAATAAGCACTACCGCACTTAGGTGGTAGTGTGCGGGTTAAATTTTAAACAAAAGGTATTTTCAACTGCCTGCCCCTCTTCCGCGGTTACGTTAGAGCCCGGGTGTCCTTGGAGAAGGAGCACGCGGTGTCGACCAACACCCTGGAGTTGTTCAGGGAGAGGTGGGCTCCGCAGGGAGTGGAGTGCATCATTTCTCCCTCCAACTCTATTTTGATTTAGTCCCTACCCTCCCCTTCACTGTTTTGATCACACAGCACTGCCCTTTGATGTGAAGGGCAGTGTTTGTCACTGGCCACCCGGGTGTTTTCCTATCTTCCTGGTGGTGGAAATTGAATAAAGATTCGTGCACGTTGTGTCTTTCACTGTGTCTCACACCTGCACACACACACCATGGGTGCGGGGGATATAATAAGCACTACCGCGGTTAGGCGGTAGTGTGGAGGTAAAGTAAAGGAACAAAAACCAGGAGATTTAGCATCCCCTCAGTCTAAGGGAGTGACTCTGTGCTGGCTGGGCCACAGTCAGGGTGTTACTGCTGCTGTTGGTTTCTGCTTTTTTTTTTGGAGGAAACCTGATTCCTGAACTGGCTGAATTATGTAGCCGGTTTGTTAACTGGTATTCCTTTTTTAGTGAGGACTGATTTCTAAACTGCCTGATTCACACAGTCAATGTGTTTCAGAAAGAAAAACATATAAACAGGGATTTATTTTGATGTAATCCCTGCCCTCCCCTTCACGTTTTTTGATCACACAGCATTGCCCTCTGAAAAGGGCACTGCTTGTCCCTGGCCACTCGGCTGTTTCCGCGGTAGGAATCGAATAAAAATTTGTACACCTTGTGTCTTTCACTGTGCCTCAGGCCTGCACACACACAACATGGGTGCTGGGGAAAATTATAAGCACTACCGCGGTTAGGCAGTAGTGTGGGGGGCGAGGGAAAAATATATAACAAAAAAAAAACGGGGATTTAGAATCTCCTCAGTTTAGAAGACTGACTCTGTGCTAAAAAAAGGAAAAAATATAAACAGGGATTTAAATAAGCACTACCACTGTTAGGCAGTCGTATCAAAAAAAGAAAAAATATATTTATATAAACAGGTTATTGCTGTCGGAGGGGAGGACTGTGTTAAATTGAGTACATCTGGAATTGGAAGTCAGTAATGGCAGTTGTGATAACGATCGACTAGTTCAATAATATCTCTTCCTTACTTGGTCTGGGCTACATGTGACTCCAGACCCACAGCAATGTCTTCGACTCTTAATGTCCTCTCGAAATTTATAAGCAAGCCACTCAGTTCCAGGAAGTTAAGGAGTAGCCATTGATGTTTACATTCCCTTGAAAATAATCAAACATCAAACACAAATTGTCATTTATATAGCATGTGTTGAAATCGTTGATAAGATAATAGCCTGCATTCCTTTTGAATTAGTACATATTGGGCTATAGATATGAGGAAATAAACAAAGTATCAAATCCAGCACACCAATAAAGCTTCAAGCCATTTGCAGTTGCAGACACACACAATTAGATAATGAGAAAACAGAGTGAAATACAGAGGGGATAACCTTGTGGGACCCAGGTCAAAGATAAAAGGTTGACCATTTAAGGTGGAAATGAGGAAAACTTACTGTCAAGGATAGAGATAACTGAAATGAACAGATAGATTAGCAAGAAAGATAGGAAGCAAGCAATGGTAGTTACTTCAAGAGGTAATTCATGACTATCAGCAAAAATATATCCCATCAAGGAGTAATGATTTTAAGAAGGGATAAACCAATCATCGCAAACCAAGCAGGGCAGCACGGTGGCACAGTGGTTAGCACTGCTGCCTCACAGCGCCAGAGACCCGGGTTCAATTCCCGCCTCGGGTGACTGACTGTGTGGAGTTTGCACGTTCTCCCCGTGTCTGCGTGGGTTTCCTCCGGGTGCTCCGGTTTCCTCCCACAGTCCAAAGATGTGCAGGTCAGGTGAATTGGCCATGCTAAATTGCCCGTAGTGTTAGGTAAGGGGTAAATGTAGGGGTATGGGTGGGTTACGCTTCGGCGGGGCGGTGTGGACTTGTTGGGCCGAAGGGCCTGTTTCCACACAGTAAGTAATCTAATCTAATCTAAAAGAAAAGTTACGGAGAGTGCAAAGATGAAAGGAAAAGAATATAAGGAAGTAAAAGTCCATAACAATCCCAAAGGCAGATACAGACTCAGAATTGAACAAAGGAGGACTAAAAAGATAATAAAGACAGAGAAAATAAATTGAGGGCAAACTAGTGAAGGGCATAAAAACTGGCAGTAAGAGCTTCTTTAAATGTGTAGAAAGACAGAGGTCAAAGTAAACTCTGGGTCATAGAGTCTTACAGCAGGGAACCCTTCAGTCCAACTCGCCTATATCGATCAAGTTTTTCAAACAAGTCCCACTTGCCAGCGTTTGGCCCATATTCCTATTCATGCACCTGTCCAAATGTCTTTCAAATATTTTTAAAGTGAGAGGAGAAAGATTTAAAAGAGCCCTAATGGGTAACTTTTCCACACGGAGAGTGGTTCATATGTGGAATGAACTGCCAGAGAAAGAGGTAGCTACCTCTTTAAATCTTTCACCTTAAAAATATGCCCCCTACTTTTTAACTCCCACTCGCTAAGGAAAAGGCCTTTTGCTATTCAACTTATCTATGCCCCTCATAACTTTATAAACTGTGATGAGGTTACCCTTCAACCTCCTACGCTCCAGTGAAAAAAGTCCCAGCCTATCCAGCCTGTCCTTACAACTCAAACCCTCAGTCCCAGCAATATCCTTGTAAATCTTTTCTGAACCCTCTCCAATGTTCCTTCCTATAACAGGGTGACAGGAACTGTACACAGTACTCCAAAAGTGGCCTCAATAATGTCCTGTACAACCTCAACATGACATCTCAATAGTCTGACAAATTAATGCAAGCGTGCTTAACCACTCTGTCTACCTGTGACAAGGAACTATGTACCTGTCTATTCAAAGCACTACCCAAGGGCCCTACCATTAACTGTATAAGTCCTGCTCTTGTTCATTTTACCAAAGTGCAATACCGCAGATTTATCCAAATTAAATTCCGTCTGCTACTCCTCACCCCATTGCCCAATTGATCAACTTCCCTTTGTAATCTTAGATAACCTTCACTGTCCACTATACCGCCAGTTAAGAATCTGGGAGATAGTTATGAGGAATAAGGAAATGGCAGAAGAGTTAAACAGATATTTTGTATCAATCTTTACTGTGGAAGACACTCCAAACATCCCATTAATATTAAAGAGTATGCGGAAGGTATTAAGATTAGATTACAGTGTGGAAACAGGCCCTTCGGCCCAACAAATCCACACCGACCCGCCGAAGCGTAACCCACCCATACCCCTATATTTACCCCTTACCTAACACTACGGGCAATTTAGCATGGCCAATTCACCTGACCTGCACATCTTTGGACTGTGGGAGGAAACCGGAGCACCCGGAGGAAACCCACGCAGACACGGGGAGAACGTGCAAACTCCACACAGTCAGTCGCCTGAGGGGGGAATTGAACCCAGGTCTCTGGCGCTGAGGGGCAGCAGTGCTAACCACTGTGCCACCGTGCCGCCCATACCATTGCCATCACTAGGGAAGTTGTATTAGACAACTAATCATGCTAAAGGCAGGTAGATCCCCTGAAACATCCTAGCATCTGAGAAAAGGTAGCTACAAAAATAGTGGATGCATTGATGTACAGGAGGATTGGAAAACTGCCAATCTCTCAGCTCAATTCAAAAAGGGCGGGTTAGCTATAGGCCAGTTAGCTGAAATCTATTGTTGGAAAAATGTCGGAATCAATTATTAAGGAAGTGATATCAGAACATGTGGAGAACTATAATCTAAACAGAGTCAGCATGGCTTTAAGAAAGGGAAATCATCTGTGCCTAGTTTATTACAGTTTTTTTTAAGAGAAAGTCTCATGCAGAATGGATAGAGGGGAATTAAACCAGTAGATGTGTTGTATTTGGACTTCAACAAGATACCTCACAAAATGTTACACCTTAAAAGATGAGCCCATAGTGTTGGAGGTAGCATATTGGCATGGATAGAGAATTGGCTCATGGGTAGGAAACAGGCAGTGGAGATGTGTTGGTGAGGTGTAACAAGTGAGGTTCTGCATGGATCAGTGCTGGGGCCACAACTGTTTACAAAATGTGCTCATGACTTGGAGGAAGGAAATGAACATGTGGTAGCCAAATTTGCAGATGACACAAAAATAAGTGAGGAAGCACTTGCTAGAGGGATACGAGCAATTTACAGAGAGGTAATGACAGGCGAAGCAAGTGACCAAAAAGTTGGCAAATGGAGTATAATGTGGGAAAATACAAAGCTGTTCATTTTGGAAGTGAGAACAAAAGAACAGTGCATTATTTAAATGAAGAAAAACAGTAGAAAGCAGCAACATTAAGGACTTGGGGAACTTGTGCATGAAATACAGGAAGTTAGCACTCAGTCACAGCAGGCAATCAGGAAGGCTAATGCAATTTTCCCATAATCCTTGATTCCCTGACTATCTATCTCAGCCATAATATACACAAAGAGGTCTGCCCAAACAGCTCTCTGTGGCAAGGAGATTCAAAGATTCTTCAACTGAGGAAATTCCTTCCCATCTCAGTCTTAAATTGACATGTCCTTTATTCTGAGACTATGCCTTCTGGTCCTTACTTCAAGGGTGTTGGGGTCTAAGAGTAGGGAAGTCTTACTGTAACTGTACAAGGTACTGGTGAGACCACATCTGGAGCACTATGAGTATTCTTGGTGCCTTTATTTAAGGAAAGATACTATTTGGCTCAAAGGTAGAAGACAGAGGGTGGTGGTGGAGGGTTGTTTTTCAGCCTGGAGGCCTGTGACCAGTGGAGTGCCACAAGGATCGGTGCTGGGTCCACAACTTTTCATCATTTATATAGATGATTTGGATGTGAAAATAAGAGGTGTAGTTAGTAAGTTTGCAGATGACACCAAAATTGGAGGTGTAGTGGACAGCGAAGAAGGTTACCTCAGATTACAATGGGATCTGGACCAGATGGGCCAATTGGCTGAGAAGTGGCAGATGGAGTTTAATTCAGATAAATGCGAGGTGCTGCATTTTGGGAAAGCAAATCTTAGCAGGACTTATACATTTAATGGTAAGTTCCTAGGGTGTGTTGCTGAACAAAGAGACCTTGGAGTGCAGGTTCATAGCTCCTTGAAAGTGGAGTCGCAGGTAGGTAGGATAGTGAAGAAGGTGTTTGGTATGATTTCCTTTATTGGTCAGAGTATTGAGTACAGGAGTTGGAAGGTCATGTTGCGGCTGTACAGGACATTGGTTAGGCCCCTGTTGGAACACTGCATGCAATTCTGGTCTCCTCCCTATCGGAAAGATGTTGTGAAACTTGAAAGGGTTCAGAAAAGACTTACAAGGATGTTGCCAGGGTTGGAGGATTTGAGCTATAGGGAGAGGCTGAACAGGCTGGGGCTGTTTTCCCTGGAGTGTCAGAGGCTGAGGGGTGACCTTATAGAGGTTTACAAAATTATGAGGGGCATGGATAGGATAAATAGACAAAGTCTTTTCCCTGGGGCCGGGGAGTCCAGAACTAGAGCGCACAGGTTTAGTGTGAGAGGTGAAAATGTGTTGCTGGAAAAGCGCAGCAGGAGGGAGTCGCGGAGGGAGTGGTCTTTCCAGAACGCTGATAGGGGAGGGGAGGAAAATCTATCCTTGTTGGTGGGGTCCAACAGGTTCAAGGGCAACTTCTTTCCTTGATGTTGTTAGACGACTGAATGGACCTCTCTCGTATCAAATCGAATGTTGACCCTGCTTTGGTGCATCTCCGGGGCAGCCGTAACCTTATACACCTCGCTCTGACGAAGCACCCTGTGATCAGTATGTCCTTCTTTGCTATGGTCTGCCTGTACTGCTCACAAAACAAAACTTTCACTGTACTTAGGTACATGTGACCACAATAAATCAGATCAAATCAGGCTCTTGGGAGCACAATGATCTACTCCTGCTCCAATTTACATGTTTGTATGTTGGTACGTCTTTCAATAATTGCCAAATGGTGTACCTGACAGCACTTTTCCTCCAGTTCTTCCAGAAAATAATGAAATGCTTTCAAAATATCAGGAAAATATGGACACTTTGAGAAACGTATCATAGCTCTGAACCTTCTATGGACTGTAAGGGGTAAGGTTAACGTACAGACAGAGGGGAAATGTGCTGGGGTGTGGAGTATCTGCCTCACCCATGTCATAGCATTATCTCAGGTCTATTAATGAGAGATGGTGCACAAAGAGAGCTCCGTGCTCAGCAGCCTGAAGGAAGAAGATGGCTTGCTAACGTCATCTCAGGCTGACGTCATGAGGATCAGTAAATTCTTCCAAGTCTGTATAACGCGAAGCCGACCGACAGCGCAGCCTCCCAACCGTTCCTGTCCTCTATCACGGAGGTCTTAGACAACAGAACACGCGAGAGGCTGGACCAGCCGTTATCTCTGGACGAGCTGACCAAGGCCATCAAGTCCTTCAAAAAGAATAAAACTCCCGGAAGCGACGGCTTACCGGTTGAGCTCTATTCCGCTCTGTGGGACTTGATTGGCCAGGACCTGCTGCAGGTGCATGTCAGTATGCTTCGGGCAGGTACCATGAGTGAATCCATGAGGAAAGGCATCATCATCACCCTCGTCTACAAGCAGAAGGGGGAGAGGGAGGAACTCAAAAATTGGAGACCAATCTCACTGTTGAATGCGGATTACAAAATTCTGTCAAAGGTAATCGCCAACCGGGTCAGGTCTGCTCTAGGGTCGGTGATCCACCCCGACCAAACCTGTGCTGTGCCGGGCAGGAAGATCGCTGAGAGTCTCGCACTCCTCAGGGATACGATCGCCTACGTGCAGGACAGAGGGTTGGACACCTGCCTGATCAGCCTGGACCAGGAGAAAGCCTTTGACAGGATATCACACACGTATATGAGAGATGTTCTCTCCAAAATGGGCTTTAGGGAGGGAATCTGCAATTGGATCAGACTGCTCTACACCAACATTGTCAGTGCAGTCACAATGAATGGGTGGGAATCAGATAGCTTCCCAGTCAGATCTGGAGTCAGGCAGGGCTGCCCTCTCTCTCCTGCCTTGTTTATGTGCTGCATAGAGCCATTTG
>NC_057730.1:5348405-5358026 GCF_004010195.1 Chiloscyllium plagiosum
GCAGGGGAAGTCTGGAGAGGAATGCAGTGGTGTTTGTCGAGGTTCGTCCCGAGCAGCGCCGTGATGCGGGACTCCGTGCTCTTCGGTCTGTTCCCCGGGACGCACACCGAGATGAACATCAACTGTGCCTGGAGGATCATCAATTCGGTGAAGGACGCTCTCTGGGTGGCCCGAAACCTGCTGATCTTCCAGCTGAAGGAGTTGACCCCGACTGAGTGTTGCAGACTGGCACATTCCAAGGTCCAGGACTACGTGTTGAGGGACGCGCTGAAGCTTGGGGCAGCTGCCGCCAAGGCGCGATGGGGAAAGACGAAGAACAGGGTGTAACGAAGAACAGGGGGCCCACACAGTCATTTGGGGTCTGCTGACACCTCAGCTAAAAATTTAATTGTACAGACCTGTAAATTGGAATGATTACTCTGTTTTCGGTATGCAAATAAATGGAATGTTTACATATGTATGGCATGTCCAGTTATACAGATCATCAAAGTGTTTTATGACCAAAGTATATTTTTGAAATAATAAAATAAAAGAGTTCTCAGTGTGATGCAGAGGGGTGTGATTAGTGATCTCTGTTTCAGGCCCAGGAGGAAGGAAAATGTCGTGCATTTGTCATGGTTACAAGGCTATAAAGGGCTAGGAGCTGGTGAAATGGAGTTCAGGGAAAGGGGTAATTATGGCGGAAATGGGGAGCAACACCTTCAGCTGTGGAAAGAGCTGGGAGGTGCCGGGATTCAACAAAGTTTTACAGTTGACAGTAGCACGGACAGAGACTAGCTTCTTGGCAATCAAGCAAAAGCACAGAAATGAGCCAGAGAAGGAGGTCCCTTCGGGCTGGGAATGGTATTTCATTCACATTGCCCATCCCTAAACAATGCCTCAAAATAGTTGATGGTCACAAAGTGAATGAAGACATGATTCCTGTTGTACATTTCGAAATACTCTAAACAGATGACATACTTTAACATCCACCACGGAATGATGCAATGAGTATTACAACATTCGGCTCCTGGTTACAGATCAGATTCCCGAGTGTAAAGAGAACATTTATTGAGAAAGGCACCCTTCTGCTACTGTTGCAAAATTGGCACCCCCCATTTCCACTGGGGCAAGATCGCACACACAGCAATGAGATCATGAATTTGCTTCCCGCCATTTCAGCCGTGCCTCCTTTGAAATTCTGGTATAGAAGGGTGTGGTTTTTTATCTCACTCAAGACCCTCTGAACGTGAAAGCCATTGTGGCATTTTACTGGCACCCCTGGATGCTGCACATTCAGAGATGCCATCTTCCCGATGGTCATAAAAGGGTATTTGCAGTGCAATGGGGGATTTCATTCTCCCTGGAATCCTGGGCCATATTTAACCTTGAACCAACATGACTGCTGAACAGGTTGTCTGTTCTTTACCTTGTTGCAGTTTGTGAAATCTTGCTGTGTAATTTGGCTCACAGCGACAGTGACAGAGGAGTTGCCTTCCTCTCTTTGTGTTCTCTTGCTAATGAAGAAGTTAGCCTGTAATCAGAGGTAACAGAATCTGCCCTAGTGATGGGATCAGGAACACAACGCTCTACATGAGGCTCTGTGGTTATTTGGGATGACACAAGAGATACATTGGAAGGCAGGAATGGAAGAAGGGATCTGGCTATGGTGGGGTGGTCGGAGGCTGGGATGTGGGGGCTCCCTACCAATAGAAAGGCCAAATAGATCTTTGCAAGTCTTCAGTCCACAGTCCACTCCAGGCAGACTGGCTGGGTTTCTGATACTCATATTCCTTGGTTTGTGATGCTGTGGTAGAAGAGGACAGGATCAAGTAGATGATGTGCTTAGGAATGGCTCAAGGACAGCACTGGGCAGCATCAGAGGATCCGGGTGATGGCGCAACAATGGCACACAACTGAGTAAACCACATTCAGAGTAACTGCCTGAAAATGTCAGGGATGGCTAACAATGGTCAGTCTGTGCCAATTCCAACAGGAAGACCCATAGATTTTACCGTGGCCTTAGAATCATAGAGTGACACAGCAGTCCTTGAAAAGGGTTCCAGACCTTCGGGCTACTGAAGGTGACATCCCACCCTGGTGTGGCATGTACAGCAAACAGCCTCTTTGATGGTTTTCCCTACACAACCTCACACAGCAAAGGGATGAGGAATCATCAGCCTTGGGAGATTGACAAGATGGAATCACCCTCGGATGACTAATTGCTGGCACTTCCACTCACCTTCAGTGGCCTCTCCTTTACTCCGGGATGAGAAAGAGGGAAGTCAGGGTACCTTTAGACCCTGTTTCTCAGCCAGTGCAGCACAGAGCCATGTACAAAGCAAGGGCTGAGCCACTGAGTGGGCTGCTGGGTCTGGCTCTCCATGGAGGGAGCCTTACACTTGCATGATAATCAATAATCCCTTTAGGAGCTTGCAGGCCACGACAGCTAATGGCACTAGGATCAACGCACACACACACGCACAGACATACATGCACGCACACACTCTCATGCAAACATACACTAGAGACCCACAGGCCACACAACAAACACATATAAGCATACTCAAATAGAGGCATACACAGACGCACACAGAAATGCAAGTCCACACTCTCACACATACACACACAAATACACACGCATAGACACACTCAATACACACACATGGAGATCCACACATAGGCAAAGACACACATAACACACTCATATAGAGATACACACAAACTCACACAGTACACACAAAACACAGGCACACACGCAGAGACATGCATACAGATACACACAAACACTGATACATACATAGAAACATACAAAAACACAGGCACAGACATCGAACTCACAAACACAGACAGCACAGATAAAATACACACACAGGAATGTACATGTACAGAGACATACACAAATAAATAAATATACATACACATGCAGATACACCTACAGATATGCACACACGTGTGCACACACAGATACTCATGTACACATACTTAGACATGTGCACACACCCACACGTGTGCAAACATGAAGAATGTACATGAAGACAAATATACACGTACAGAGACACGCAGACAAATACAGATGCACTTACATACTCACACACTCACACTCACGGACAAATACTTTCCTGCGACTTATGCAACTTGCATAATGCCAACTGTGTCCCACACGCATTCAGTTCACGCCCTCCTTTTGGTGCTGAAGCCTACAAATCCAAACTCCAGCCTAACATCCCTCTCCACTCACACACTTACACAGTTTGATGCCATCAGGCAAACCAGTGTGCAGGGGGCACACTCTGTGCCACTTCACCAAGCAGGGGGCAGGAGGATGTTGACCGTTTCTCAGCATTGGGAGCAGTGTGTTTTAAAGGACCCCATTGCTGCTAACCTCTGCAGTAAACTCTGTCCATCCAGGTCACCAAGGTTCAGCTGCCATCACCAGGAAACAGCGCCTCCTGGGGACTGCCTGGTGCAGAATCAATCCAAGGTAGAGGGAGGGTGTCAGTGTTTCCATGGTTGCAGGCAGCGGAACAGCTGGCATCGGCTCAAGGTGAAAATGTGCGTCAGCTAAATGCTGCTACAAAACACAACGTGCTGCCAGCTGGCAGGATGTGGGTGCCCATCCCAGTGCCATTCACAGATTGCTCTTTGACCTTTGAACCTGCATGGTGATGATGAGCGTCGCGATTTCTTGTTCGCACCCACTGCACCGTCAGTCTTGCCCCTTGGCTGTGAATGGCAAGGTGGCACGTGAACAGCCATCCCACCTCTGACCTGGGCACCCACTCACTTCCTGGGAACACTCGACATGCCAATGTCATTCTCGAAACGTCGATTCTCCTGTTCCCTGCTTGCTGCCTGACCTGCTGCGCTTTTCCAGCAACACATTTCCAGCAATGTCATTCTACCCCAATGCAGGAGATCAGTCCCAGTTCACCCCACTGCTACATTGGTGTGCAACATTTTACAAAATGCCAATTACTCTTATAGCTCAGCAAGGATCCATTTTTGTACACTGATGATCTTTAGATTACCTACAGTGCGGAAACAGGCCCTTCGGCCCAACAGGTCCACACTGACCCTCCGAAGAGAAACCAACCCCACTGTATTTACCCCTGACAAATCCACCTAACATTATGGGCAATTTGGCATGGCCAATTCACCTAAGCTGCACGTCTTTGGACTGTGGGAGGAAACCCACACAGACACTAGGAGAACGTGCAAACTCCAGACAGACATTTGCCCGAGGGGGGAATTGAACCCGGGTCCCTAGCACTGTGAGGTGGCAATGCTAACCACTGAGCCACCGTGCTGACCCATTTTGCCATGAAAACTCAGTCGGATCTAAAGACTTTTAGATACAATTTGAAACATTTTAATAAAGTTTACAGATGTGAAATTTTAACTGTTTTCCACTCATTACAGATGCTGCTTACCCTGCTGTGTATTTCCAATATGTTCTGTTTTTATTTTAGATGTCCGTACATTACTTGCAGGGTCAATTTGAAATGAGTGAGGTGATGATGGCCTAGTAATTTTATCGCTGGGCTGTTAATCCAGCAAGCCAGGTAAAGTTGTGCGGACCCAGGTTCAAATCCTGCCATGACAGATGGTAGAATTTGAATTCAATAAAAGTATGGAATTAAAGGCCTAATGATGACCACAAATCCATTGTTGATTATCCGGGAAAATACTCATCTGGTTAACTCGTACCCTTTAGGGCAGGAAGCTGCCACCCTTACTTGGTCTGGCTGAAATATGGCCCCAGACCCAAAGCAAAGTGGTTGATTCTTAACCGTTCTCTGGGTAATTAGGGACAGGCTTGTCTAGCCAGTGATGATCACGTCCTGTGAATGAATTTTAAAAAACGCATTGTTTTGAGTCAACCACTTTTACAATTTATTACAAATGGATTTCCCAGGTGTAATTTACAGAATGAGCTTTTGGGCAAGCTTTTAGAAAAGCAATTTGAAAATACTTGAAAATTGAAGATAGTCAGAATGAAAAACGGCTCCAAAATTGAAAGGAAACCCCCACGTGTTGAAGTTTGCTGGCACTGCACAACATTCAAGGAATTCACATTAGAAATAACAATGTTTAGAAGTTTGATATAATGCTACGGTTGCAAACATAATTTATTTACAGTCTTAAATGCCAGACTTCAGGAAGTGGTGACAAGTTTTGAACACTATTATTGGAACAAACCATCCTGATTGGGGATGCTGCAAAGGACTTAGAGCTTTCAATAAGCAAAACTTACATACGATTCCCACAGCAACAATGTTATAACTCTATCTGCTGCCCTTGTCCTACTAGATGGAAGTGGTTGTGGGTTTAGAAGGTGTTGTCTAAGGATCTTTGGTGAATTTCTGCAGTGCATCTTGTAGATAATGTACACTACTGCTACTGAGTACTGGTGGTGGAGGGGTTGAATGTTTGTGGATGTGGTACCAATCTAGCCTTTGTCCTGGATGGTGTCGAGCTTCTCGAGTGTTGTTAGAGCTGCACCCATCCAGGCAAGTGGGGAGTATTCCAGCACACTCCTGACGTGTGCCTTGTAGATGGTGGACAGGCTTTGGGGTGTCAGGAGGTGAGTTACTCGCCGCAGTATCCTTAGTCTCTGACCTGCTCTTGTAGCCACTGTGTTTCTGTGGTGAGTCCAGTTGAGTTTCTGGTCAATGGTAACCCCAAGGAAGTTGACAGTGGGGGATTCAGTGAGGGTAATATCATTGAATATCAAGGGGCAGTGGTTAGAGTGTCTCTTATTGATGATGGTCATCATGTGGTGCGAATGATATTTGCCGCTTGTCAGCCCAAGCCTAGATGTTGTCCAGATCTTATTGCATTTGAGCATAGACTGCTTCAGTATCTGAGGAATCATGAATGATGCTGAACTCTGTACAATCACTGGCGAACATGACAAAGTGAGGGTCATTGATGAAGCAACAGAAGACTATTGGGCCTAGGACACCACCCTGAGGGACTCCTGCAGAGATGTCCTGGAGCTGAGATGACTGGTCCTCCACAATCACAACCATCTTCCTTTGTGACTCTAACCAGTGGAATGTTTGCCCCCTGATACCCATTGATGCTAGTTTTTGCCAGGGCTCCTTGCTGCCATATCCGGTCAAATGCTGCCTTGATGTCAAGGGCTGTCACTCTCCCCTCCCCTCTGGAATTCAGCTCTTTTGTTTGAACAAAGGCTGTAATGAGATCAGGAGCTGAGTGACCCTGGCAGAACCGACACTGGGTGTCACTGAGCAGGTTATTGCTGAATAGATGCTGTTTGATAGCACTGCTGATGACACCTTCCATCACTTTACTGATGATGGACAATAAACTGTTTGGGCGGCAATTGACCAGGTTGGATTTGTCCTGGTTTTTGTGTATAGGACATACCGGGCCAATTTTCCACATTGTCAGGTAGATGCCAGCATTGTAACTGTACTGGAAGAGCTTGGTTAGGGGAGTGGCAAGTTCTGGAGCACACGTCTTCAGTACTATTGCCGGAACATTATCAGGGCCCATTGCCTTTTCAGTACCCTGTGCCACCAGCCATTTATGATATCACATGGAGTGAATCGAACTGGCTGGAGACTGGTATCTGTGATGCTGGGGACCACCAGAGGAGTCCAAGATAAATCATCCACTCAGCACTTCTGACTGAAGATTATCGTGAATGATTCAGCCCTATCTTGTGCTGGGTTCCTTCATTATTGAGGATGGGGATATTTGTGGAGCCTCCTCCTCAAGTGAATTGTTTAATTGTCCACCACCATTCATGGCTGGATGTGAAGGACGGAAGAGCTTAGATCTGATCTGTTGGTTATTGGATCACTTAGCTCTGTCTATCACTTACTACTTGGCATGCAGGTAGTACTGTTTGGTAGCTTCACTGGGTTGACACCTCATTTTTGGGTATGCCTGATATTGCTCCTGGCATGCCCGCCGACACTCTCCATTGAACCAAGTTTGATCCCTTGGTTTAATGTTACTGGTTGAGTGGGGGATATGCCAGACCATGGGGTGTAGATTGTGCTGGAGTACAGTTCTGCTCACATAATGGCCCACGGTGCCTCATGGATGCCCAGTCCTGAGCAGCTAGATTGATTCAAAGTCTCTCCCATTCAGCATGGTGGTAGTGCCACACAATACGATGGCGGTTATTCTCAATGTGAGGATAGTGCAGTGGTCACTTTTACCAACACTGTCATGGACAGATGCTTCTGCAGCTGGCAGATTAGTAAGGATGTGGTAAAGTATGTTTTTTTCCTCTTGTTGGTTCCATCATCACCCGCTGCAAACCCAATCTAGCGGTTATATCCTTTAGTGCTGGACCAGCTCGATCAGTAATGCTGCTGCCGAGCCACTCTTGGTGATGGACATTGAAATCCCCCACCCAGAGTACATCGTGCACCCTTGTCACCCTCAGTGCTTCCGCCAGGTGTTGCTCAACATGGAGGAAAACGGATTCATCAGTCAAGGGAGGACGGTACGTGGTAACCAGGAAAAGGTTTCCTTGCCCACGTTTAACCTGAAGCCATGAGGCTTCATGGGGTCTGAAGCTGATGTCAAGGACTCCCAGGGCAATTCCCTCCCCACTGTATCCCACTGTGCCACCACCTCTGCTGGGTCTGTCCTGCCGGTGGGACAGGACACATCCAGGAATGATAATGGTGTGTCTGGGGTGTTATCTGTAAGGTATGATTCCATAATAATGACAATGTCAGGCTGTTGCTTGACTGGTCTGTGAGACAGCTCTTCCGATTCCAGCACTAGCCCCCAGATGTTGGTGAGGAGGACTTTGCATAGTTGACAGGGCTGTTTTTTTTGCCTTTGTATTTTCCGGTTCCAAGGTCAATGCCAGGTGGTCCATTCGGTTTCATTTCTTTGCTGTGACTTTCGAGCAACTGATACAACTGAGTGCCTTGCTAGGCCATTGCAGAGGGCAGTTGAGAGTCAACCACATTGCTGTGGAGTCACATGCAGGCCAGATCAGGTAAAGATGGCAGGTTTCCTCCCCTAAAGGACATTAGTGAACCAGATGGGTTTTTCCGACAATTGACAATGGTTTCATGGTCATCGGTCATACAAGCATAGAGTCATAGAGATGTACAGCAGGGAAACAGATCATTCGGTCCAACTTGTCCATGTCAACCAGATATCCCAACCCAATCTAGTCCCACCTGCCACCACCCGGCCCATATCCCTCCAAACCAGCTCAAATCCTCCAACCCTGGGAACATCCTTGTAAATCTTTTCTGAACCCTTTCAAGTTTCGCAACATCTTTCTGATAGGGAGGAGACCAGAATCACACGCAATATTCCAACAGTGGCCTAACCAACTCCTGTACTCAATACTCTGACCAATAAAGGAAAGCATACCAAACGCCTTCTTCACTATCCTATCTACCAGTGACTCCAATGTCAAGGAGCTATGAACCTGCACTCCAAGCTCTCTTTGTTCAGCAACACTCCCTCACTTTCAAGGAGCTATGAACCTGCACTCCAAGGTCTTTTTGTTCAGCAACACTTCCTCGGACCTTACCATTAAGTGTAGAAGTCCTGCTCAGATTTGCTTTCCCAAAATGCGGCACCTCACGCTTATCTGAATTAAACTCCATCTGCCACTTGTCAGCCTATTGGCCCATCTGGTCCAGATCCTGTTGTAATCTGAGGTAATCTTCTTTGCTGGCCACTACACCTCCAATTTTGGAGTCATCTACAAACTTACTAACTGTACCTCTTATGCTCACATCCAAATCATTTATGTAAATGACAAAAAGTAGAGGACCCAGCACTGATCCTTGTGGCACAGGCCTCCAGTCTGAAAAACAACCCTCCACCACCACCCTCTCTCTTCTACCTTTGAGCCAAATAGTATCTTTCCTAGGACCCCAGAACAGTATTCGGGATTGATAGGCCAGCGATAATACTCCACTAGGCCATCGCCTACTCCATATATATGGCTGGGATTGAAAGTGTAGTTGATAAGTTTGCAGTTTAGTTAGAAACACAGAAAATAGGAGTAGGCCATTCACAGTTTGAGTCTGTTCCACCATTCAATATGACCATGGCTCAACATCCAATTCAGTTCCCTGTTCCTGCTTTCTCCCCAAACCCTTTGATCCCTTTCACCCTAAGAGCTATATCTGACTCCTTTTTGAAAACAGTCGACATTTTGGTCTCAACTTCTTGCTGTGGCCATGAGTTCCACAGGTTCACTACTGCTTCCACATCTCAGTCCCAAACATCCCACCCTCTCCCCTTAGACCGTGACCCCTTGTTATGTACTCTCTGGTCTTTGCAAACACCTTTCCTTGATGACACAAGAATGGGGAGGGAGGTAAGCTGAGAAAAAAGGAAGCCAAAATGGATAGACTTAGGGTTAAATGTGGGGGCAAAGATCTGTCAAATGGAGTAAACTGTGGGAAGATGTGAAATGTGCCATTTCAGCAGGAAGAATAATGAAAGAAACATATTATCTAAAAGGAGAGGCACAAAAGAGCTTCGTGATATAGAGGGATCTGGGTGGCCTTGTGCATAAATTGAAAAAAACTGGCTGGCAGATACAGCAAGTAATTAGAGAGGTTAATGGAATATTATCTTGTTGCAAGGAGTAGTGAATAAATATTGTATCTGCTG
>NC_057730.1:5358526-5361032 GCF_004010195.1 Chiloscyllium plagiosum
GTGGTGTTCCAGGGCCCACAGCCCGTGGTGTTCCAGGGCTCACTGCCCGTGGTGTTCCAGGGCCCACAGCCCGTGGTGATCCTGCATTCACTGCCCATGGTGTTCCAGGGCCCACAGCCCGTGGTGTTCCAGAGCTCACAGCCCGTGGTGTTCCAGGGCTCACAGCCCATGGTGTTCCAGGGCTCACAGCACATGGTGGTCCAGGGCTCACAGCCCGTGGTGTTCCAGGGCTCACAGCCCGTGGTGTTCCAGAGCTCACAGCCTGTCGTGTTCCAGGGTTCACAGCCGGTGGTGTTCCGGGGCCCACAGCCCGTGGTGTTCCAGGGCTCACAGCCCGTGGTGTTCAAGGGCTCACTGCCTGTGGTGTTCAGGAGCGTCACAGCCCGAGGTGTTCCACGGCTAACAGCCCGTGGTGTTCCAAAGCTCACTGCCCGTGGTGTTCCAGGGCCCACAGCCCGTGGTCTTCCAGGGCTCACGGCCCGTGGTGTTACAGGGCACACAGCCCGTGGTGTTCCAGGGTGTCACAGCCCGTGGTGTTCCAGGGCTCACTGCCTGTGGTGTTCCAGGGCTCACAGCCCGTGGTGTTGCAGGGCTCACAGCCCGTGGTGTTCCAGGGTGTCACAGCCCGTGGTGTTCCAGGGTGTCACAGCCCGTGGTGTTCCAGGGCCCACAGCCCGTGGTGTTCCAGGGCTCACTGCCCATGGTGTTCCAGGGCCCACAGCGCGTGGTGTTCCAGGGCCCACAGCCCGTGGTGTTCCAGGGCTCACTGTCCATGGTGTTCCAGGGCCCACAGACCGCGGTGTTCCAGGGTTCACTGCACATGGTGTTCCAGGACCCACAGCCCGCGGTGGTCCAGAGCTCACAGCCCGTGGTGTTCCAGGGCTCACAGCCCGTGGTGTTCCAGGGCTCACAGCCCGTGGTGTTCCAGGGCCCACAGCCCGTGGTGTTCCAGGGCTCACTGCCCAAGGTGTTCCAGGGCCCACAGCCCATGGTGGTCCAGAGCTCACTGCCCATGGTGTTCCAGGGCTCACAGCCCGTGGTGTTCCAGAGCTCACAGCCCATGGTGTTCCAGGGCTCACAGCCCGTGGTGTTCCAGGGCTCACAGCCGGTGGTGTTCCAGAGCTCACAGCCCGTGCTGTTCCAGGTCCCACAGCCCATGGTGTTCCAGGGCTCACTGCCCGTGGTGTTCCAGGGCTCACAGCCAATGGTGTTCCAGGGCTCACAGCCCGTGGTGTTTCAGGGTGTCACTGCCCGTGGTGTTCCAGGGCTCACAGCCCGTGGTGTTCCAGAGCTCACAGCCCGTGGTGTTCCAGGGCCCACAGCCCGTGGTCTTCCAGGGCTCACAGCCAATGATGTTCCAGGGGTCACAGCCCGTGGTGTTCCAGGGCGCACAGCCCGTGTTGTTCCAGGGCCCACAGCCCGTGGTCTTCCAGGTCTCACAGCCCGTGGTGTTCCAGGGCTCACTGCCCATGGTGTTCCAGGGGTCACAGCCCATGGTGTTCCAGGGCCCACAGCCCGTGGTGTTCCAGGGCTCACAGCCCGTGGTGTTCCAGGGCCCACAGCCCGTGGTCTTCCAGGTCTCACAGCCAATGGTGTTCCAGGGCTCACTGCCCATGGTGTTCCAGGGGTCACTGCCCATGGTGTTCCAGGGCCCACAGCCCGTGGTGTTCCAGGGCTCACTGCCCGTGTTGTTCCAGGGCCCACAGCCCGTGGTGTTCCAGGGCTCACTGCCCATGGTGTTCCAGGGCCCACAGCTCGTGGTGTTCCAGGGCCCACAGCCCGTGGTGTTCCAGGGCTCACTGCCCGTGGTGTTCCAGGGCCCACAAACCGCGGTGTTCCAGGGTTCACTGCCCATGGTGTTCCAGGGCCCACAGCCCGTGGTGTTCCAGAGCTCACAGCCCGTGGTGTTCCAGGGCTCACAGCCCATGGTGTTCCAGGGCTCACAGCCCATGGTGGTCCAGGGCTCACAGCCCGTGGTGTTCCAGGGCTCACAGCCTGTCGTGTTCCAGGATTCACAGCCGGTGGTGTTCCGGGGCCCACAGCCCATGGTGTTCCAGGGCTCACAGCCCGTGGTGTTCAAGAGCTCACTGCCTGTGGTGTTCCAGAGCGTCACAGCCCGAGGTGTTCCACGGCTAACAGCCCGTGGTGCTCCAAAGCTCACTGCCCGTGGTGTTCCAGGGCCCACAGCCCGTGGTGTTCCAGGGCTCACAGCCCGTGGTGTTCCAGGGCACACAGCCCGTGGTGTTCCAGGGGTCACAGCCCGTGGTGTTCCAGGGCTCACTGCCCGTGGTGTTCCAGGGCTCACTGCCTGTGGTGTTCCAGGGCGTCACAGCCCGAGGTGCTCCAGGGCTCACAGCTCGTGGTGTTCCACGGCTCACTGGCTGTGGTGTTCCAGAGCTCACAGCCCGTGGTGTTCCAGGGCTCCCAGCCCGTGGTGTTCCAGGGCACACAGCCCGTGGTGTTCCAGGGCTCACAGCCCATGGTGTTCCAGGTCCCACAGCCCGTG
>NC_057730.1:5364088-5376029 GCF_004010195.1 Chiloscyllium plagiosum
AGGGCTCACTGCCCGTGGTGTTCCAGGGGTCCCTCCTGTGGTGTTCCAGGGTGTCACAGCCCGTGGTGTTCCAGGGCCCACAGCCTGTGGTGTTCCAGGGCTCACCCATGGTGTTCCAGGGCTCACAGCCCGTGGTGTTCCAGGGCTCACAGCCCGTGGTGTTCCAGGGCCCACAGCCCGTGGTGTTCTAGGGCTCACAGCCCGTGGTATTCCATGGCCCACAGCCCATGGTGTTCCAGAGCTCACTGCCCATGGTGTTCCAGAGTTCACAGCCCGTGGTGTTCCAGAGCTCACTGCCCATGGTGTTCCAGGGCTCACAGCCCGTGGTGTTCCAGGGCTCACAGCCCGTGGTGTTCCAGAGTTCACAGCCCATGGTGTTCCAGGGCTCACACCCCGTGGTGTTCCAGAGCTCACAGCCCGTGGTGTTCCAGGGCCCTCACAGGGCCCACAGCCCGTGGTGTTCCAGGGCTCACTGCTCATGGTGTTCCAGGGCTCACAGCCCGTGGTGTTCCAGGGCTCACACCCCGTGGTGTTCCAGGGCTCACAGCCCGTGGTGTTCCAGGGCTCACTGCCTGTGGTGTTCCAGAGCTCACAGCCTGTCGTGTTCCCTGGAACACCACGAGCAGTGCAGGGAAGCAGCCCTGGAGCAGTGTGTCCCGGGCAGAGACTAGTGCTGTGGGAGGCAATCCTCACATTTATCTTGGTGCAGCTGAGTACTGGCACAGAGTGGGCTGTGGCTTTGAGTGGAGCGGGGAAGCCTGTTGGACTGGGGTCTGCCGGAGGCGATGAAATCCTGTGCTGAGCTGTTACACTGTAATGTTTATCTGAAATTTCCTACCTTACTGTAATGTCAAGCTTTTAATGAAGTCCTATTTTTATGCTAATTTTTAACTCTATAAAGTCATGCAACTACTGTCAATCCTTTGCTGTATCCATGAATGGTACCTCGGTGGTTGTACCTAAGAGGTTACTAGAAGGAGATGGACATTACACATTCTCCCTGTGTCTGTGTGGGTTTCCTCCGGGTGCTCTGGTTTCCTTCTACGGCCCAAAGATGTGCAGATTTTGTGGTTTGGCCATGCTAAGTTGCTCATAGTGTCCAGGGATGTGCAAGCTGGATGGCTAATCCACAGGCAAAGTGGGTTTGCAGGATAGCATACTTGGGTGGGATGGTCTTTGGTGGGTTGGTTTAGGCTGAACAGCCTTGGCAAGAAGGATGTGGGAGAGCCCAGAACTCGGTGAACAATTAAGGATTTGCTCTTTTAAGACGAGATAAGGAGAATTTGTTTTCCCTCTCAGATGGTTTTGCAACGTTGAGGCTCTGCATCAGAAGGAAGTGAGGTGGGCCCTTTGAATATTTTAAGGATAGATTCTTGTCAGGCTGGGGAACCAAGGTTTTTAATTCCAATACTGCCCTGCTCGTAGCTATTGCGGGATGTATTTTCCTGGCTCTCTTTTCAAGCATATGCTTGAGCGGACACAAGCAACCATCTGGGTGGTTATCCCTGAAATCCTTATCAATCTCCAATGCCAGAGTGAAGGAGATATCGTCACAGTCATAGAAACAAAGGGCCATGTTTCCACTTTTTACAGAGGCACCATAGGAGGTCTTCTATCTGGATGCATCACAGCGTGCTCTTCCCAAGACTGCGAGGAACTACAGAGAGTCATGAACACAGCCCACAAATCAGCCTCCCATCCACTGACTCTGTCTATACCTCCCACTGTCTCAGGTAAGCACCCAATGTAATCAAAGACCACTCCCACCCCCTGTTATACTCTCTGCCATCCTCTTCCATCAGGTAGAATTTATAAAAGTTTGAATAGATGTATGAACAGATTCAAGAACAGCTTTTTCCCTGCTGTTATCAGACTTTTGATTGGACCTCCCAAATGTTAATGCTGATCTCTCTCTCTCTCTCTCTCTCTGCACCTCCTCTGTGGCTGTAACACTGCATTCTGCACTCTGCCCTGTAACCCTGACGCACTTTGGTACGATCTGCCTGTATAGCATGCAAAACAACACTTTGCACTGTATCTCAGTACACGTGACCACCAACAAATCAAATCAATCCCTTACAGCTCCAGCACAGTTCAAAGGTACTTTGCGGTATCTCGTAAAATTGAAATCTTCACGAATACTTTCAATTCCTACCTCCCTGTTCACACACTCGCAATGCAGTTCCTCAGCGAGTGTAACGCCTCCTTTTCCTGATGAGGTAGACCCATCACACAGGAGGTGGTGCACTTGTAGAATTCTTTACTGCAGGGAGTTGTCAAGACTGGGTTTTAAACTAAATTGAGAGGTTGGGTGTGGGGGGGGTTGGTGATGGGGGTGGTTTGACGGTTCGGTTAGCGGGGAAGTTAGAGCATCCAAATTAAAGCAGGAGGTAAGAGTGCGGAACGAAAATCTCTAGCACAGACATAAATAGGGCAGAGTGCGTGAAAAGGGTTAGCAATCAAACTTCAAAGACACTGGACAAACAAATGACAATGAGAAGAGAGAGGATTAATACAGTGCTGAGGGTGTTATATCTGAATGCATTCAGTACAAGGAATAAGGTAAATGAGCATGTAGTGCAAATTGAAATTGGCAGCTATGATGCAGTGGGCATTATGGAGACGTGACTGCGAGGGGATCAGGTTTGGGATCTGAATATTCAAGGAAAAGGTAGGCAGATGGACAGAGGGTGTGGGGTTGCCCTGTTAGTAAAAAAATGAAATTAAATTCATAGTAAGAAATGAAGCAGGGTCAGATGGTGTGGAGTCTGTGTGGGTAGAATTGAGGAATCACAAAAGGTAAAAAAACCAGAGTTGGAGTTATGTACAGGCCTGAAAAACGTGTTGCTGGAAAAGCGCAGCAGGTCAGGCAGCATCCAGGGAACAGGAGAATCGACGTTTCGGGCATAAGTCCTTCTTCAGGAAAGAAGGGCTTATGCCCGAACTCCAGAGTTATGTACAGGCCTCCAAATAGCCTTCAGGAGCTGGGGCGTAAGATACACCAGGAGATAGAAAAGATGTGCAGGAAAGGCAAAGTTACAGTGATCGTGGGGGATTTCACTATGCAGGTGGACTGGGAAAATCAGGTTGGTAGTGGATTGCAAGGAAAGGAATTTGTGGAATGTCTGCGAGATGGCTTTTTGGAGCAGTTTGTGGAACAGGGAATCGTGGATTTAGTATTGTGCAATGAGGCAGACTTAATAAGGGAGCTTAAGGCAAAGGAACCCTTTGGAGACAGTGATCATAATATGATTGAATTTACTCTGCAATTTGAGAGGGAGAGGATGGAGGCAGAGATAATGGTATTACAGCTGTAATAAAGGCAACTACAGAGGCATGAGGGAGGAGAATTGACTGGGAGAGGACCTTAGCAGGAAAGACAGTGGAACAGCAATGGCAGGACTTTCTGGGAGTAAACATTGGGCTGCTGGAAAGTGGCACTGGAGAGATAGCAGTGGGGAACAGGGAAATGGCTGAGGAACTGAATAATTATTTCATGTCACAGTCTTCACGAGTAATATCCCAAACATTCAAGAGAGTAAAGAGGCAGAGCTGAGTATGGTGGCCATCACAAAGGAGAAGGTCCTAGAAAAAACTGAATGGCCTGAAGGTGGATAAATCACCTGGACCAGATGGACTACACCCCAGCGTTCTAAGGGAGATAGCTGACGAGATAGTGGAGGTGTTAGTGTTGATCTTTCAGGAATCGCTAGAATCAGGGAGGGTCCCAGAGGACTAGACAATCACTAACATGACACCCCTGTTTAAAAAGGGAGTGAGGCAAGAGATGGAAAATTACAGACTGATTATCCTAAACTCGGTCGTGGGTAAGATCCTGGAATCCAATTGTGAAGCTTGAGATTTCGGGATACTTGGTAGCAAATGGTAAAATAGGGCTAAGTTAGCATAATTTCATCCAGGGAGATCATGCCTGACAAATCTTGTAGAATTCTTTGATGAAATAATGAGCAGGTTTGACCAAGGAGAGCCAATGGATGTTATCTATCTGGACTTCAAGAAGGCCTTGGACAAGGTGCCAAACAGGAGGCTGCTGACCAAGATAGGGCCCATGGTGTTAGAGGAAAGGTGCTAGCATGGATAGAAGCTTGGCTGTCTGGCAGGAAGCAGAGAGTGGGGATAGAAGGGTCCTTCTCAGGATGGCAGCCGATGACAAGTGGTGTTCCGCAAGGCTCAGTGTTGGGACCACTTTTCACTTTATACATTAACAATCTCAATGAAGGAACTGAGGGCATTCTGGCTACATGTGCAGATGATACAAAGATAGGGACAGGTAGCAGTGAGGAACTGGGGAGCATGCAGAAGGTTTTGGACAGATTAGGAGCATGGGCAAAGAAGTGGCAGTGGAGTACAGCGTGGGCATGTGTGAGGTCATGCACTTTGGTTGGAAGAATTGAGGCATGGACTATTTTCTAAATGGGGAGAAAATTCAGAAATCTAAAGGGCAAAAGACTTGGACGTTCTAGTCCAGGATTCTCTCAGGGTAAATTGCAGGTTGAGTCAATGGTTGGGAAGGCAAATGTAATGAAGGCATTTATTTTGAGAGGACTTGAGTTTAAAAGCAGGGATGTACTTCTGAGGCTCTATAAGGCTCTGGTCAGACCACATTTGGAGTATTGTGCGCAGTTTTGGGCCCCGTATCTCAGGAAGGATTTACTGGCCCTGGAGCGTGTTCAGAGGAGGTTCACGAGAATGGTCCCAGGGATGAAAAGCTTAACATATGAGGAATGTTTGAGGACTCTGGGTTTATATTCGATGGAGTTTAGAAAGATGAGGGGGAGAGCTAATTGAAAATTACAGAATACTGAATGGCCTAGACAGAGTGGATGTTGGGAAGATGTTTCCATTGGTAGGAGACACTTGGACCCAAAGGCACAGCCTTAGAGTAAAGGGAAGACCCTTTAGAATGGAGATAAGGGGAAACTTCTTCAGCCAGAGAGTGGTGAATCTATGGAATTCACTGCCAGAGAAGGCTGTGGAGGCCAGGTCATTGAGTATAGGTAAAACGGCGATAGATAGGTTCTTGAGTATCAAGGGGATCAAGGATTATGGGGAGAAAGCAGGAAAATGGGGTTGAGAAATAAATCAGCCATGATTGAATGGTGGAGTAGACTCGCTGGGCTGAATGGCCTAATTTCTGTTCCTATGTCTTCTGATCCTAATGTGTTGTTGAGAATATTCAAAGCCAAGATGGACTTTTAATCAGTCTGGAATCAAGGGTTATGGGGAAAAGGGAGGAAAATGGAGGTGAGGATTATTGAATCAGTCAACAATAAGAATGGTCGAAGCGACTTGATGGGCTGAGTGGTCTCCTTGTGTTTCTATATATTATGGTCACAGGACCCAATTGGAACTAGAAAGAAATAATAGGTTGTATGATTCAGACTGATTATTACAAAGTAAATAATGCGTTTCTGTGTGTGTTTGTATGTGACTGCAGGTGATACAGGAAAATCAAATGTCAATAGGGGAATATGTAGAGAACAGGCAGATTGTATAATAAGGTTTACATTAGCTAGGGAAAAGGACAAGGAGCAACTTATGTTAATAATAGTTGATTCAGAAGGGCCACTTTCAATCTATCCGAGTTCATAAACTGTCGACGAAAAGTTTGCCTGAAGAGGAGGTGTTCATGCAAAATCCAAGTAGGGCAACCGTAAGCGAGATCCCTGCATGATGAAAGGGTTAGAGAGTGAGATGAAGCCTATGACAAATGCCCCATCGGTAACACAAGTGAGAACTAGGCTAAATATCGGAGGTTCGGAAGGAAGTGAAAAACCAAATCAGAAAGGGACAGATGAGGAGAGACTGGCAGTGAACATAAGGGCGAATCTAAGGTCTTCAAAAGGGGTGGAGTAAATAGCAAGAGGTGAGATGGTGCCAATTAGTGACCAAAAAGAGGAGGCAGAGTGCAATGAATAGTGAAAGAACAGGAAACTGAGAGACTGTTTGGACTAAAAACTGATACAAGGAAGGTGTTTAAACGATGCACTAAATTCTGATGAAATCTCAGGACTGAATAAGAAAAATCCTCCATCTCAGGGTTAAGTTCTGAGACTTAACCTCTGGGAGGAAAATGGTCAACCTTCCCACCAATCAAGGTTTTCGAGCAGACAATTAATGACCTGAAGGCCTAATCCCGCTACCAGAAAGGTTCATTTTGTTCCTGGTCATGGAGAAACATAGCAGCATTCCTGCTTTGATTTGCCCCATATGGGAGTGGGAAAGCAGGGTAGGGGGATTTGCCCATCCTTGCCTCCAACCTCACCTGTCCTTGTGACCCTCATTCTGTGATCCTTTCCCTAAAAAGTAAATCGCCTTCCTTGCCCGCTCTTCCCGGGCTTCGATATGGCCGTGTCACCGACACGCATGGCCTCTGAGGAAATGCTGCTCCTGACAATGTCGACCAGCCTCTGATTGGCTGGTGGTTTCAGGCAGAGTGGGATATCAGTGTCCCAGGAAGTGATGGACCGAAGGGTGACCATTTCGGTGCATGACAGGCACTTCACCAGTGGGCTATGGTGGAGGGGATGTCTCACTCATAAAGACGCCCCACTCCATACTTTAAGCAAAAGGAGACAAAATGGCTAAAATGCTCAAATTTCAGTGCAGTTCGCCGATCTCCCACTGTTCACATTGCGTCACCAGGAGATTTTGGACCATTCAGAGCGTGTGCCAGTCATTTGGAAAAGAACTCACATTATTAAATTACGCTTGATGTCTTTATGTCAATTTAATTGCAATGGTCTGGAAAACGAATACTTGTGTACTGTGGCTTTAAGTTTGGTGGAGTTTATGTGACTGCGTGTCCAAGAAAGGAGTTAGTGAGAATGGAAACAAAACCCTGAAAACCAAAGAGCAGCAACAAGGCAAGAGGTACCCTTTGTGTACATGCCAAGCGGAGCCTGAAGGGATGAAGAATGCATTTTGATCACTGCTCTTGGTTACAGTTAGGAAAGCAAGGGGCTTGGAAATTTGCAGTCACTCTGGGCACACTGCTGCCACTAACCTGGCAGGAATCCAACTGAAGGCTGGAAATGAGACAAAGCCCCCTGTGAGACTGGCCCCACCCCATTCTGGTGGCTTGCTAATGGATCAGCCATCCAGTGGAGACATGAGGTGGGTCCAGGGCTGGGCCATTATGTAGAAGGAGAAAGTGAGGTCTGCAGATGCTGGAGATCAGAGCTGGAAATGTGTTGCTGGAAAAGCGCAGCAGGTCAGGCAGCATTTAGGGAATAGGAGAATCGACGTTTCGGGCATAAGCCCTTCTTCAGGCCATTATGTAGAAGGCCAGCGAGCTGCATTGATTTTTCTTGGAAGAATTACCCGCCTTTGGATCTTGACCAACCAGCTGAGGTCAAAATGTTGCCAAGGCGGCTGAAGGTCCTGATGAAGGGCTTATGCCCGAAATGTCAACTCTCTGCTCCTCGGATGCTTTCTGACCTGCTGTGCTTTTCCAGCGCTACACTTTTTGACTCTGACTGTCCAGCATCTGTAGTCCTCACGTTTTCCTACTAGGGGGGTCAAGGTACCAACCAGGGATATGTATAATAGAGGAAGGCTCCTTCTGACTTTGCTTACACCAGTGGCAGAGGTTTCACATTGGATATCTATCCATCCCAGTATGGGTTGGATTTCAGAGTCTCCTAATCTGGATCAGTTCTTCTCATCAAGGGTATTACTCAGATTTCTGGTAAGGTACTAAATCCAGTCTATTCTTGACCCCCTTTCTGTTCCCTTCAGCCACATCATCTGAAAACATTCTATTAGTCTGTGTATTCTCACTGCCAACACCCAGCTCCATATCACCATCATCTCTCTCTCTCTCTCTCTATTGACTCCTCCATTGTTGCTAAGTTATCAGGCTGACGTCCACAACTGGTTGAGCAGATTCCATTAAGAAACGTGATGCTATTGCTTATAGCTCTAACTCCAATTTCTCATTACCAATGCCATTCTGGCACTGGTTTGAGATTAAGATAATCTGTCCACAATTTTGTTGACCCTGATTTTTGAACCCTATTCATGCTATTACCAAGATCTCATTCATTCTGCCATGTACCATCATCTGACATGACCCTGCCTCTTAGTTCCTCTGCTCCTAAAACTTTTATTCATGCCTTTGTTGCTCTGGACTCAGCTGTTCCAACACACTCTTGGCTGGGGTCTCACATTTCAACCTCTGTCAATGTTATATAACTCTGCTGCCTGTGTTATCACCACCACCAAGTCACATTCCCCAGCCATCACCTGTAGCCATTTGCTATTGACTAAGCAATACCTTAATTTTAAAATTCTCATCCTTGTTTTCAATCTTCCAGGGCTGTACCCTTCTCCATCTTTGTAATCCTCTTAACTTTGGGCGACATGGTGGCTCAGTGGTTAGCACTGCTGCCTCGCAGCGCCCGGGACCTGGGTTTGATACCATCCTCGGGTGACTGCCTGTGTGGAGTTTGCACGTTCTCCCCGAGTCTGCGTGGGTTTCGTCTGGGTGCCCCAGTTTCCTCCCACAGTCCCATTGTGTCCAGGGATGTACAGGTTCGGTGCATTAGTCAGGGGTACATGTAGGATAATAGGGTAGCGGAATGGGTCTGGATGGGTTACCCTTCAGTGGACTTGTTGGGCTGAAGGACCTGTTCCTACACTGTAGGGATTCTATGATTTGGCCTCTTATGCAATCCAATATTCGTTATTCCACCATTAGTGGTTGTGCATTCAGTGTTTAAGACCTGAAGCTCAGATTCTTTTCTTAATTAATTCATAGGATGTGGGCATTGCTGCCTGGGCCCAGCATTTATTGCTTGTCCCTAGTTCCCTTGAGAAGGTGGTGGTGAGCTGCCTTCTTGAGCCTCTGCAGTCCATGTGCTGTAGGTAGACCCACTGTGTCATTAGGGGAGCGGAGGGGTGTAATTCAGTAATTTGACCCAATGACATTGATAGAATGCTCTCCTTAAACCTCTCCAGCTCTCTACCTCATTTTCCTCTTGTAAGACATTCCTACATCGACCAGCCTTGCAGCTGGTTCAGTGCCAACTTTGGTTATAAAATGCTCCTGTGAAGCAACTTTGTAGTATTATTGCTTCATATGAATATGAACGGTTTCTGCACAGTGTCCTTTGTTAAGTTTCCGCTGTTGCATTGGCTGGAGGATCTTTCTCAAACCAAGTGCAGCAACTCATGCCATTGGATGGATGTTGAATTGTTACCCCAGAACTGGTCTGTTAGCACCTGCCTTATCCCACATCCTGACCAAATGGCCTTCCCACAGAGAGAGGTAGAGACGGTGAGTCATCAACATGGGATATGCTTTTGGATGGTGTCAAATTAATACTTGCACATTACAGAGTTTCCCCTTTGCATTATCAAAGTGAGGTAGGGAGCTGGGAAGGTTTAGGGAGAGCGTTCTATTAGTGTCATTATAATGAAACAGACACGTCTTCACTCTCCTACCGGCATTGTGGGTCTACCTAAATGCACATGGATTGCATCAGTTCAAGAAGACAGCTCACCACCACCTTCTCAAGAGGCAACTAGGGACAGTGAAGTGGTAAATATATAAGGGGTCAAGAAGAGAGTGAAAGCTTTATCCGTGAGAGTGTGTATGGATTAGTAACCATCCAAAACTGCCCTTAGCTACTTTTAGGAGGTCACATTTCGTGGTGAAGGTCACAACCATTCTTTCTGAAACCTATATCCAGGCAAGTCGACTGCTTCCTTCCTTCAGTGGTGTGTTGGTGCCCCTCCTCATCCTGACTTTAAGCAGTGGCCTGGTATACTCGTGAAGATGCCTCTCCGCCATTTTTCCATCGCGGGGATTACAATTTAGATCGTTACCATCTCTGCACTACGTTTCTCAGTCTATTGTAGAAACACCTCTCCCCACACACCTCCATCCTCCCACGGCTTCTTGCTGCCTGACAGCAATGATAACACATTGTCTCCAGAAACTAGGCTGCTTTGTTTTTGGAGTACGTACGTTTTATTTCCATGTATGAACTGTTTGGGTTTTTGGGAGTGAAATAACTTGATAGAAGTTGGTATCCTATCATCAAGTTGCCTTTTATTAACAGGTGCACAGTTACATAGACTCTAACCAGCCAGCTCAGAGCCAGTCCCTAGAATGAGGGGAGTCACTGACATTTATCTATCAGCCAGGACTCAATGATTGGCCCAAATTAACAGCCCCAATCAAGGATCTCACGCTCAATGAGATTGTGGCACGGTGGCTCAGTGGTTAGCACTGCTGCCTCACCGCGACAGGGACCTGGATTCAATTCCATCCTCAGGCAACTGTCTGTGTGGAGTTTGCATATTCTTCCCGTGTCTGCATGGGTTTCCTCCGGGTGCCCCAGTTCCGTCCCACATTCCAAAGATGCGCAGGTTAGGGTGGATTGGCGATGCTAAATTGCCCATAGTGTCTAGGGATGTGCAGGCTAGGTGGGTTAGCCATGGGAAATGTGGGGTTACGGGAATAGGCCAGTGTGCAGTCAAATGGCTTGCTTCCACAGGGTATGGAATCTGTGATCCACCTGACCCAACCTCATTCCAATGACAAGATGGAACAACTTAATGATTCTGCATTTTTTGGAAATAAGAACAACTTGGCAACCCAAGCTTTGCACTTTTATTGAGTCTTTCAAGCCTCTGGATGTCCAAAAGTATTTCACAAGCAATGAGTGACTTCTAAAGTGTGGTCATGGTTGTGCCATAGGACAGTCTTGAATCTCTACAGTCCAGATTAGACCATGTCACAATTGAGCCAATAGCTGTTGCCCTTCTTTGCATTGTAAAGCAGCTGTCCAGCCAACTGAGCTAAACCAATACCCAGAGGCAGTATTCTGTAGGTAAGAAATACCATGGGGTCCAGCCAGCGATGGTGAAAGTAACGTAGTTCAACCCAGGGTGGGTGAGAGTGTAACTTGCGATGTGTTTTTTATTTGTTCACAGGTATGGGTGTTGCTGGCTCGTCCAACATTTACTGCTCATCCTTAATTGCCTCACAGAAGGTGGTGATGAACTTCGCCTTGAACTGCTGTCGCTCCCGGGGAGTAAGTACAACCACTGTGCTGTCAGGAAGGAAGATCTGGGATGTTGACCCAGTGACACTGAAGGAACAATCATATAGAACTTAACCATTGCCAAAAGGGGTCAGAAGGTCATCTTGTACTCATCAGGATTATGCCACAAGAAAGAAGGGGCCCCAATTTTTAGACCATTACAAGCAGGTGCTGACTGGTTGGGCCATCATTGACATGGAGATGTAGCAAGAGCCGTTACCTGTCAGTCTTAATTCTTAGACCAGGCAGGTAGGCACTGACTAGTCAGGATATTAGCATAGGAATACCACAGAGGAAAAAGTGAGGACTGCAGGTGCTGGAGATCAGAGCTGAAAATGTGTCGCTGGAAAAGCGCAGCAGGTCAGGCAGCATCCAAGGAACAGGAGAATCGACGTTTCGGGCATAAAGTCCTTCTTCAGGAATGAGGAAAGTGTGTCCAGCGGGCTAAGATAAAGGGTAGGGAGGAGGGACTTGGCGAAAGGGCGTTGGAAATGCGATAGGTGGAAGGAGGTGAAGTTGAGGGTGATAGGCTGGAATGGGAGTGGGGGCGGAGAGGTCAGGAAGAAGATTGCAGGTTAGGAAGGCGGTGCTGAGTTCGAGGGATTTGACTGAGACAAGGTGGGGGGAGGGGAAATGAAGAAACTGGAGAAATCTGAGTTCATCCCTTGTGGTTGGAGGGTTCCTAGGCGGAAGATGAGGCGCTCTTCCTCCAGCCGTCGTGTTGCTATGGTCTGGCGATGGAGGAGTCCAAGGACCTGCATGTCCTTGGGGGAGTGGAAGGGGGAGTTGAAGTGTTGAGCCACAGGGTGGTTGGGTTGGTTGGTCCGGGTGTCCCAGAGGTGTTCTCTGAAACACTCCGCAAGTAG
>NC_057730.1:5376130-5383444 GCF_004010195.1 Chiloscyllium plagiosum
TTTCCTACGCCCCTCCCCCAAATCCCTCCTCCCTACCTTTTATCTTAGCCTGCTTGGCACACTTTCCTCATTCCTGAAGAAGGGCTCATGCCCGAAACGTCGATTCTCCTGCTCCTTGGATGCTGCCTGACCTGCTGCGCTTTTCCAGCAACACATTTTCAGCTAGGAATACCACAGAGCTTGGCAGGTTCCACAACCTGAGTTGCTGATGTAAATCAGGGCTGTGTCTGTTAATCTGTGTAGCTTCCAGTGCATGCGGATGAATCACAATGTGTGCCTACTGATCATCTTAAATTGGCTCCTGGCATAATTCATTGCACAGCCTGGATGATTGAATAAACATTGTATAATTGCACAATTACGTCTAATCTTGGACATTGTGTTCTGAAGCTCGCAAGCACAGGTTGGATAAGTACAATTTGTTTGTTGCTCACGGGGAAGGGTCAGCAGTTTGATAGCATATTTCTCAGCTAATAAATCGAGGAAAGGAAGTTTGTGAATAGATGGAATGAGTCAAGAGCTGAGTGACCCTGGTGGACCCTAAACTGAGGATCACTGAGCGGGTTATTACTGAGCAACTGCCGCTTGGTAACTGTTGATGATTCATCACTTTATTGATGATCAAGGAGACTGCTGGAGCTGTAATTTATCCTGTTTTTCTGTGGACAGGCCATACCTGGGCAATTTTCCACATTGTTGGGTCGATCTCAGCATTGTAGCTGTACTGGAACAGCCTGGCCATGGAAGCAGCAAGATCTGGAGCACACCTCTTCAGTAGTATTGGCAGGACTCAGAGCCAATGAAATATTCACTGTCTCAGGCATGTCTTGATATCACATGGAGTGAATCCCCAGTGGAAAGTTAGAGACCCTTAAAGTTTGACTGCAATATTATCTCATAAGCACTAACTTTCCCATCGCCAATGCAACATTAACAAGGAGCAGTCCTATATGAATGTTATTAGCTAAACATGGAACATCTGGTTAGATTGCACTTGGGTCAAATCGCAAAGTTAAGGTCTGCATTTGTGAGTTTAGGATTGAGAGCAGAAAATTCACATGATCAACATGTCAGAGAAACCTTTGTGAATTGGTTCAAAGGTGAATACGATTAAATTAGGGGTTGCTACACAAATTCAAAGAAAGTTTATAGGCAAACATTCCTATCCCCACCCAACATAACAAACTGGTTGGATCACAAGTTACAACATACCATTAACAGAAGCATCAGCAAATTCAATTTCTTTATTACTCAATTTGTGTCTGAAGCCAAGAATGGATTTGAATGAAATCCAACAGGAAATAAACAATAATTTAGATTGATATAGATTCAGTGCAATTAAACACCATGGATGACCTCCTGACTGACAGTACATTTGTGCTGTTCCCATGAGGTAACGTAATTTTAGAAAACAACTTTCATCTGTCTTATCTGCTCAGAAGTGCAATTCTCAACGAAATCTCAACGTTAGTTGTGTCATGAGTCCAGAGTCACATTAATTTCAGAATAGTCCATGGTACTGAGGTCTCATGGGTAATATTGATTGGACACCACTCATTTCTGATTTTATTTGCTTATGTAAATGTATAACCAGTTCCTTACCTGAGGGATGAATTCTGCATTGTCCTTAGTGCCATTGTTTGCAATTACATTCTGTGCGGGCTCGCTGTGTTCTCAAACAGTGTGCCAGATTTTCTGAGTAGTGGCTATCGCACTCTGTTCCTTTACGTTAAGAAAGAACTCTGCACTTCTGACAGGAAATGTGGGGCATCCTATAAATCGCTTGCACTGCAGGATAGCGGGGGGAAAGGCAAACCATGCCAAATGGGTAGAATGCCAACGGTGTGAGCAGGTGCCAGGTAATTGGGGTTCCAATGTGAGTAGTGTGACATGTTAAGAGGAAGAGGGCCATTGAGAGCATTCTGGGTAGGTTGGGGTGGGCACGTGGTATCAGGTCCAGCAGACTGGGTGGGAGGGGGAAACCTCATGGTGGCTCCCAGGCATATGGGACAGGGTGTGGGGTGAAACACTCAGAGTGGGAGGTCATAGGACCCCAGAGGAAAGGGAATGTGTACAGTGGTGGGAAAGAGGTCAGGTCCTAGGGTAAAGGGGAGTGTTGTCAGGCCATGGGTAGGAGGTGATTATGCCTCTTCTGTGGAATGGTGTGGGTATCAGGTCCCACACAGGGGAGGTGAGTCAGTCTCCAGTGATATAAGGGTGTGGGGAGGTTTTGCTGAGGGTGTTGGGATTAGGGTTACAGTTATGAATTGAAAGATCAATTTAATAGTTACTCAGGGGTTAGACTAGGTTTTTAATTGTCTTACATTTTCCTGAGTAACTATTAACTTAAATGAGGCAGAGCACTCTGAACTCTCTAGTTTAAATGGATATTTTCATAGAAAATAAGTGCAGGAGTAGGCCATTCAGCCCTTCGAGCCTGATCCACAATTCAATATGATCATGGCTGATCATGCAATCTCCTCATCTCATTCCTGCTCTCTCTCCATTACCCTTGATCCCTTTAGCTGCCAGTGTCATGTCCAGCTCCCTCTTGTAAATATCTAATGTACTGACCCCAACAGCTTCCTGTGGGAGAGAATTCCACAGGTTCACAACTCTCTGAGTGAAGAATTTTTTCCTCATCTCAGTCCTGAATGGCTTCCCCCTTATTCTTAGACTGTGACCCCTAGTTCCGGACTTCCCCAACATTGGGAGCATTCTTCCTGCATCCAGCCTGTCCAGACCCATCAGGATTGTATTTGTTTCTATGAGATTCCCCCACCATTCTTCCAAATTCCAGTGAGTACAAGCCCAGTCGTTCCAGTCTTTTCTCATTGTCAGTCCTGCTATCCCGGGAATCAGTCTGGTGAATCTTCGCTGCGCTCCCTCAATAGCAAGAATGACCTTCCTCAGACTAGGAGACCAAAACTGTACACAATGGTCAAGGTGTGGCCTCACCAAGGCCCTGTATAACTGCGGAGGGTTTCAGGAGCAGGGTAATCACCCATCGGAATCTTCAATTTCCTGGGCACATCCCTTGGAATCTGCTAGTTTGGGAACTCTCAGGGTCCCCATGTTCAACTCCCATCAAAACTACTTCTATGCGGTTCACATGAGGCAATCTTTCAAACTTCCTCAAAACAGCCTCTCAGGTTCCAAATGGAAAGTAGCAAACTCTATTCCTGTCATCCTTACCTTGCTGGGTATTGCAATGAGTCAGATATACTGTGGTACAGCGGTAGGTAGCTGTTCTTGAACTCACTTACATCTGCCGAACAGAGAGGGCAGCAGAGAGGGCATATAACAAAGGCTATCAACTCCTGCCACTGATCCAAAAGGTGTCAGGGATGGCTGAACATGCACACTTGGTCCACATTGTGGCAACTGAAGTCGGTTCAACTGATCTAGATGTTTTCCCATTCTGTAGCAGGCTGACTGCAGAGCATCAAGTCCCACTGGGATTTCTGCTTTATCATTCCAGCTAAACCTACTGCATTTGCATCGCAGATATACAAAATGGAAATGCCTTACATATGCATGTCAAAGTTGAGCTTCCAGCATTAATGTTTCAGTCAAAAGATAAGAGGATCAACTATGGCCCAAGTATCATTCTGATGGGCTTGAAATCCACCCGCTCCCATTGTCTTGCTTTCAGAGTGTCAGCCAGCTTGGAGACTGTGCTCACTAACCCCAGTGACAAAGAAAACATGAAAGAATCCAACGTAGATGAGCAGATCTGGGGAGCTGGGCAGCTGCCATCAATGCTTTGCTAAACTAAGATTCGATTTGTCTAATGGCAAACCTGATCTCAGTAGTCAGTGGGTGCTAAGCTCAAAAGGTTTGGAGCTTTTGGTTTGACACTGGGAGTTGACCGATATATAAAATATAACCTAATGTCAAAGGTCAACTTTTACACAAGATTGACCTTTACTTGAGTATACATGGTAGAGATTGCAAGCTTAGGTTATGGTTCTGAAGTAAGTTGGAAAGTCTTTCTTGAACTAATTCCCAATAATTCTGAGTTGGCAGTTATAGAGTCATACAGAATGCAAACAGACCATTTGGTCCAACCAGTCGGACTGACCATGTTCCCAAACTAAACTGGCCCCACCTGCTTGCACTTGGCCACAACCCTCCAAACGTTTCCTCTTCATGAATTTATTCAAATGTCTTTTAAAGGTTGTAACTGTACCTGCATCCACCACATCCTCTGGCAGTTCATTCCATACAGGGGCCACACTCTGTGTAAAACATTGCTCCTTATGTCCTTGTTAAATTTTTCTCTTCTCATCTTAAAGATACTTCCCCTAGTTTTGATTTCCCCCACTGCAGGGAAAAGACTTTTGTCTTTCACCTTATCTATTCCCTTCATAATTTGATAAACCTCCGTAAGATCACCCACTCAACCTCCTACACTTCAGTAGGAAGGTCCCAGCCTTTCTTCACTAACTCAAACCCTCCACTCCTTGCAACCTCTGGGCCTCTTACTCCAGCAGCATGGTATTGAAGATCACATTTTAAAATTAATTTTTAAATATTTGTAAAGTTTATTCTTCAAGTATTTACCGAAGAATACATGGATTTGTAGCAAACGGAATGAACCCTTTTGATCATCCGCAAAATATCATTTTGAAAAGCGATGCTGCATTTATGAATAAAAGTAATGATTGACCATGAACCAAACATTTTGAGGGATAGTCAGTTCAAACATATTTCTGTTCATTTCCCCATGCCAGGTTTCAACGGCAGATCAAAACTTAATCTTGGCTGCCTGTCTAATTGAGTAATTCTTAGCGACGGATACTGCATTTGTGACCAAAAACAGAAATTGCTGGAGAAACTCAGCAGGTCTGGCAGCATCTGTGCAGAGAAAGCAGAGTTAATGTTGTGGGTCCAGTGACAACTCTTCAAACTGTATTGCAAATGTGCAGAATGTGCTCTCCCTAGTGTTGTAACACTAATAAATGCAGTTTTGCACGAAATCCTGTAAAGTGTCACATGTTGGCTCAGGTTAGCCAATGGCCACATAATTGTTCCTGCAATGTAGGTGGGCGTTGCGCATGGGAATCCTATTTAATTCCTGGAATAGTAAATTCTAAAGGAATTGTACGGGAATTTGAAGATTCTGCTGGACAATGCCCTCACACCTGGAACCCTTTGAAAATATCCATTCAAATCCGAGGGCAAATAGTTTATCAGAAAAAGTTAAACTTTTAAATACTATGTTCCCCAACCACATATCTCCCACCAGTCTGTTACATCTTCACCAGCTACTCCCCCACTCAAGATCCTGACCTGACAACCCACTGTCTATCCAGGAGCAAGAGTCCATCTAGAACATAGGACATAGAACATTACAGCGCAGTACAGGCCCTTCGGCCTTCGACGTTGCACTGACCTGTGGAACCAATCTGAAGTCCATCCAACCTATACTATTCCATTCTTATCTGTATGCCTGTCCAATGACCATTTAAATGCCCTTAAAGTTGGCGGGTCTACTACTGTTGAAGGCAATGCCCTCACACCCTTACTACCCTCTGAGTAAAGAAACTACCTCTGACATCTGTCCTATATCTATCTCCCCTCAATTTAAAGCTATGTTCCCTCATGCTAGCCATCACCATCCAAGGAAAAAGGCTCTCACTGTTCAACCTATCTAATCCTCTGATTATCTTTTATGTCTCTAATAAGTCACCTCTCAACCTTCTCTCTAACGAAAACAACCTCACTTTCCTCAGCCTTTCCTCATAAGACGTTCCCTCCATACCAGGCAACATCCGAGTAAATCTCATCTAAACCATTTCCACAACTTCCACATTCTTTCTATAATGTGGTGACCAGAACTGTACGCAATACTCCAAATGCGGCCACATCAGAGTTTTGTACAGCTGCAACATGACCTCATGGTTCCATAACTCAATCCCTCTAACAATATAAGCTAACACACTGTATGCCTTCTTAACAACACTGTCAACCTGGGTGGCAACGTTCAAGGATCCATGTACCCTTACTAACCCATCCTTCTATGTCCTCATCCAGATCATTTATATAAATGACAAACAACAGAGGCTCCAAAATTGATCCTTAAGGTATCCCACTAGTAAGCGAACTCCAGGATGAATATTTCCCATCAACCACCACCCTTTGTCTTCTTTCAGCTAGCCAATTTATGATCCAAACTGCTAAACCACCCTCAATCCCATGCCTCCGTACTTTGTGCAATAGCCTACCATGGGGAACCTTATCGAACACCTTACTGAAATCCATGTACACCACATCAACCGCTTTACCCTCATCCACCTGTTTGGTCATCTTCTCAAAGAACTCAATAAGTTTTGTGAGACGCAATTTACCCTTCACAAAACCGTGTTGACTATCCCGAATCAACTTATTCCTCTCTAGATGATTATAAATCCTATCTCTTATAATCCTTTCCAACATTTTACCCACAACCGAAGTAAGGCTCATAGGTCTATAATTTCCAGAGTTGTCCCTACTCCCCTTCTTGAACAAGGGGACAACATTTGCTATGCTCCATTCTTCTGGCACTATTCCTGTAGACAATGGCGACATAAAGATCAAAGCCAAAGGCTCAGCAATCTCTTCCCCAGCCTCCGAGAGAATCCGAGGATAAATCCCATCCGGCCCAAGGGATTTATCTATTTTTTACACTTTCCAGAATTGCTAACACCTCCTCCTTATGCACCTCAATCCCATTTAGTCAAGTAGCCTGTTTTCCAGTATTCTCCTTGACAACATTGACTTCTTCCAGCGTGAATATTGATGAAAAGTATTCATTTAGCGCTTCCCCTATCTCCTCTGACTCCACGCACAACTTCCCACTCGTGTGCTTGACTGGCCCTAATCTTACTCTAGTCATTCTTTTATTCCTGATATATCTATATTGAAAGTCTTGGTTTCAATATAGATAGAGTTGGTGCACGAGAGGGTTGAGGAGTTTATGAGAGGTGCGGTGGCAAGGTCTCTGTGTAGTCTGTGTTGTAGGTCGAACTAAGTGTGTTCATGATCCGTAATCCTTTCGGGATCTTTCCTGCTTGCCTGCATTCCTGTAGAAACTTGATGTCTGTGTCGATATGTGCGATCTTCTTGGAGATCCTCTCCACTTTAAGCCGGCGATTAGTGGTGTCGATAGTCGTCATGTTTGGAGATCTATGCAGGATCTCCAACCCACATTGTACACCAGGTACATTGATGACATTTTCTTCCTCTGGACCCATGGCGAGGAGTCACTGATAAACCTACACAGTGACATCAACAAGTTTCATCCCACCATCAAACTCACCATGGACTACT
>NC_057730.1:5384877-5419924 GCF_004010195.1 Chiloscyllium plagiosum
GCTGTGTGCTTCCAATTAAACCTGTTGAACTATAACCTGGTGTTGTGTGATTTTTAACTTTGTACACCCCAGTCCAACACCGGCATCTCCAAATCATCCTGACATAAGCTTTCTTTCTCCTGACAAGAGATTCAACTTCCTTAGTAAACCAAGGCTCCTGCGCTCGACCACTTCCTCCCTGCCTGACCGGTACATACTTATCAAGGACCCACAGTAGCTGGTCCTTGAGTAAGCTACACATTTTAACAGTGCCCATCCCCTGCAATTTCCTTCCCCATCCTATGCATTGTGTCTCAACTATACACATATGATGGCCCACGCATGGTGATTGGGGTTGGCATGACCATTACGGTATTGACGTCCGATTCCTGAAATCGCTGCCACACACAGACCTTGGACACCCACACAGCCAGAAAGACAATGAAAGGGAATACTGGCCAGGAGCCTCATGCCCCTCTCTCTCTGTCTCCACCACCCGTTCACCCCAGACCTAACAACACCACTCCTCTGCCCCCACCAGACCAGATTTCTCATCCTGACTCATCCTTACCTATCCTAAGAATACCATCACTTAGTTGGCACCTGCCCACTTGGTACCATCCTTTTGCCTACCTGGTACCGTGACTCCCACCTGGTTGTCTGGCACCTGCGCACCTAGTGTCCTGGTGCCTACACACCTGGTACTTTGGAACCTTTTCATCTGCATCCTGGCATATGCCAACTTGGTATTCTGGTAACCTGGCATGTGCCCACCTGGTATCCTGGTTACCTACCCACCCGGTATCCTGGTAAACTGCCCACCTGATATCCTGGATACCTGCCCACATGGTATCCTGGTTACCTGCCCACATGGTATCCTGGTTACCTGCCCACCTGATATCCTGGTTACCTGCCCACATGGTATCCTGGTAACCTGCCCACATGGTATCCTGGTAACCTGCCCACCTGATATCCTGGTAACCTGCCCACATGGTATCCTGGTAACCTGCCCACCTGATATTCTGGTTACCTGCCCACATGGTATCCTGGCACCTGACCAACTGGTATCCTGGTTACCTGCCCACCTGATATCCTGGTTACCTGCTCACATGGTATCCTGGTAACCTGCCCACCTGATATCCTGGTTACCTGCCCACATGGTATCCTGGCACCTGACCTACTGGTATCCTGGTTACCTGCCCACCTGATATCCTGGTTACCTGCCCACATGGTATCCTGGTAACCTGCCCACATGGTATCCTGGTAACCTGCCCACATGGTATCCTGGCACCTGACCAACTGGTATCTTGACACCCTAATCTCACACTTGCATTATGTTACACCTTCTGTTTGGAGCTGTCAAAGTGGCTGTCTATGATGTTGGACCTTCAATCACGGAATAGCGCCCGAGCTCTGTGAAAAAGGCAGAGAGTCTTTCCTCACCATTGACTATCCTGTCGTACGAGAGCCCTGTCAGGTTTAAAGTGTGGCCCTGCAGACCTGAAGGAGCACTGATCAGAATCTCCTGTTACAAACATGCAGCTCTTTCTTAACGTTTAAAAAAAAGGCAGGAGTAGAGGGGTAACGTGTGCGAATGCCACCGCTCGGAAAACTCAGCCCATTGTGTCCAGTTAGTAATCAGAGGAGACAGGTAAAGGGCGCTTGGCAGAAAAGTAAGAGGAGGATAACCTTTATTGCCCTTGGTCACGTAAGTTTCAAGACTTCCATCTTGCCCGATTGGAATGCTGGGAGCACTGGTTCGTTTCTGAGACCTTTGTGACTTGATAGAACCTAATTTCAATCTGGTTAGAAGATAGTCACCTGAATGAGGCTGATATCTTACTACGCAGAGAAATGTAAGTGCAAGTGACCATATTGCAGAATGTCAACAATGCACTGTGTCACCATTTCCATTTAAATTCCACTCTCACTACACAGTTAAAGGAGTATGTTTCATCATTCACTATCAGCCTGTAAGCCAGGTTGTTAGTTTCACTCACGGAATGCAGGCATCTCTGACTGGGCCAGCATTTAGTGTCCAGAGGGCAGTTAAGAGTCAACCACATTGCTGTGGGTCTGGAGTCACATGTAGGTCAGACTAGGTAATGATGGAAGTTTCCTGCCCTGTATGAATGAGATGGGTTTTTCCAACAATCAGCAACAGTTTTGTGGTCATCATTTGACTCCTAATTCCAGATTTTTAAAATGCAAGCATAAGAGGTACAGTTAGTAAATTTGCAGATGACACCAAAATTAGAGGTGCAGTGGCCAGCGAAGAAGGTTACCTCAGATTACAACAGGATCTGGACCAGATGGGTCAATGGGCTGAGAAGTGGCAGATGGAGTTTAATTCAGATAAATGTGAGGTGCTGCATTTTGGGAAAGCAAATCTTAGCAGGACTTACACACTTAATGGTAAGGTCCTAGGGAGTGTTGCTGAATAAAGAGACCTTGGAGTGCAGGTTCATAGCTCATTGAAAGTGGAGTCACAGGTAGATAGGATAGCGAAGGCGGCGTTTGGTTTGCTTTCCTTTATTGGTCAGAGTATTGAGTACAGGGGTTGGGAGGTCATGTTGTGGCTGTACAGGACATTGGTTAGGCCACTATTCGAATATTCATGCAATTCTGGACTCCTTCCTATCGGAAAGATGTTGTGAAACTTGAAAGGGTTCAGAAAAGATTTACAAGGATGTTGCCAGGGTTGGAGGATTTGAGCTATAAGGAGAGGCTGAACAGGCTGGGGCTGTTTTCCCTGCAGCGTTGGAGGCTGAGGGGTGACCTTATAGAAGTTTACAAAATTATGAGGGGCATGGATAGGATAAATAGACAAAGTCTTTTCCCTGGGGTGGGGGAGTCCAGAACTAGAGGGCATAGGTTTAGGGTGAGAGGGGAAAGATATAAAAGAAACCTAAGGGGCAACTTTTTCACGCAGAGGGTGGTACGGGAATGGAATGAGCTGCCAGATGATGTGGTGGAGGCTGGTACAATTGCAACATTTAAGAGGCATTTGGATGGGTATATGAATAGGAAGGGTTTGGAGGGATATGGACCGGGTGCTGGCAGGTGGGACTAGATTGGGTTGGGATATCTGGTCGGCATGGACGGGTTGGACCGAAGGGTCTGTTTCCATGCTGTACATCTCTATGACTCTATTGAATTCAAGCCCAGGTCCCATAATATAACTTGGGTCTCTAGATTAACAGTCTTGTGATAATAGCAATGGACTATCACTTCCCCGTACTTGTGTGAGAAAATGCAGCAGCCATTCCTCTGCCTTGTTTTTTTTTTGAGTGTCCTTCTGTAAGATTGCAATATGTTACCAATTATGACTCCTTCAGATTACAACATGAAAGAGGCACCTGGATGGGTTTATGAGTGGGAGGGGATTGGAGGGATGTGGGCCAAATGCTGGCAAATAGGATGAGATTTATTTGGGATGTCTGGTCAGCATGGACAAGTTGGAATGAGGGGTCTGTTTCTGTGCTGTATATCTCTATGTACCTGTGTATCCCTGATATGTCTGCGCATGTTATAATGTAAGTCACAGTGTTACACTGTATGAGAGTGCAAAACTGATAGGCGGATTTTTAATTTCTAATATTTGTAGTATACACATTACTAACATTCCAAAACCATGCGATGAATATGTGGAAAACGTTTCCACTGTATGGATAAAAGACTTTACTCTGAAAATCACATGTGAAAATGCATTAAAATACACAAAAAAATTAATTCACATCACCACAAGAACCTAATTTTGGATTGCATCTCTACCATTATAGTCCTGAGAACAACACAGATAGATCAGTATTTTAATTACCATCCTTGATTATTTCTAGGTCTCCCAATTACTGCAAAGTCCAGTCTGGATAAACAAACTGGGATCCCAGCTGCGAATGCCAGAATCCCTAAAGTATAATCATCAATCTACCTTAACGTGGTTGCTAAATACCCCACATCTAGCAAAACTTGCATTAATTTTTAATGAAGTTTGAATAATTCAATTTTGTCCCAGAAAGCCACAAGTTTCCAAACAGCAACAAGCTGTAAGAGCTTAGATTTTAGAATCAATTATAACAGGGTTTTTATTATCTGGCATGCTGACAGGGTAGGTGGTGCAGGTTAACCAACGACACTGGCTAGCAGAGACTTTCATGACTATGTGAGCATGTGGTGCTGCAAGTGTATAATTTCCAATCAACTTGTTTGGAAATGTTTTTACACTCTTCTGGAGTGGGGAGGATTTTAACCCTGACCTCCTGGTTCAAAGCTAGGGATACTACCACTGTGCCACAATAGCTTTTAAAACTCTTGTCGTTCATGACTTTAGTGAGCAACACTGCGAGGATACAGTGCAGACCAGCGGGAGTCAGGGACTACAGAGAGGGCATGCCATGGATAACTACCTCTGAATTTGACAATTTCTATCAGTGTGTGTACGGGTGTGGGACTGATGAGGAGCAAGTTATTATTACTGAATTTTTTAAAAATGTGTTATCCAAACATTGAAAGTGACTGGCTTTAATTAATAAACTTAATCTGATTAATAAAACATTCCATTTGGCAGAATGTCAGGTAGCACGAAGTAATTCAGAAAGTGCTGGAAATACTCAGTCTGGTCTATCAGCATTTGTGGAGAGAGAAACCAAGTTAATGTTCTGAGTCAATGAAATTCCTACCAGATTCAGAACATTAACTCTGTTCCTCTCTTCACAGTTGCTGCCAGACTTGCTGATTTTCTCCAGCATTTTGTCTAAGATTTCCTGCATCTGAAGTATTTTGATTATGTCTAAGATGTTAGTACCTCAAATGTACATCCCCCAAAACTTGTGACTGCTAGTGGGCAGATGGTGAGTTTTACTCTAGCTTTACTTCTTATCCACTGTCGCAGCAGACTTTTCAGCTGGCTTCAAATTTCACTTGACCCTTGCCCGAGTCCCCAACTCCAGAACTTTCCTTTGAGTCCGGGTGATTAGAATATTTGAGGGGATTGCATGGCCATATATGCAGTACTGGAAAGGACAGCTTATTTGGAAAATGCTGTGGGACAAAATATAGAGGATAGGTAAAGGACAGTCATCAATATTCACTAGACCAAACAGCTCCTTGAGAAGCAATTTATATACTGAATAACCACTGACATAAAACCGAGCCACTGACACAAAGCCAAGTAATAAACAGCCCAACCTCAATACCAAGAAGAGATTTGATAATTACACTTTTCTTGATGATGGCTTTATTGACAGAGTGAAGCATTATGTTTGCATACCTTCCTTCCTATATATCTTTTTTATTTCTTGTTCTATTATGGTGAAAGCACTTACAGAGGAACCGCGATTATCCAGCATTCGATTATCCGAATTTCGGATTATCCGAACATGATCGCAAGGTCCTGATGCTTGGCTAAACTGTGTTATCCAGTATTCAATTATCCGAACAAAATACTCCCCGCCAGTGTCACTTGGATAATCGAGGTTCCTCTGTATTCTGAAATTTTTATTATGTTATTGTGACGATGGTGTAGCTTTCAAGAGGTTATTTTGTCCTGTTTTTTATTTTGAAGAAGGATTGTAAGGCAGAGCTCACCACTTGATTAAACAGCTTGTGAGGCCTTAGGTTTTTTAAAGTTGGAACAATGGAAGTGGCCTGGGCTAGGCCAGCTCTCACAGACCAGGCTCTCTAGTATTTTTAGTTTGTAGGTTTACCATTAGGTGGAAGCTATTGGAATCTCAACAGAGTTAAAAGCTACAGTGAATGTCTCCTAGCTGCTAGTCTCTCTGAATTTTCTCTTGATGGTTTTTCCTCCTCGATTGGAGAACTGCATGTGAGAATCTGTGTCTGAATTTTCCTTTTTTTTGTGAAAGGGTGTGTTTATGAGATGTTACTACATTGGAACAGTTAATTAGTAATACTTACTGTATCTATTATTCCGTTAAGTTTTCCAATAGAGTTATTCTAAATTCCTCGTTCTTTGGTTGTATTTTAACTACAGTGTTGAAATAAATAATGTTTTGCTAAACATTGAGTAGTTTGACCAGTCACATTGCATTGGGAACAGGCACTTCACATCTGCCTTTACAATAGGAAAATGATAGGGCCTAGACTACCTTCTGAAAATATTTTGAGGGGGTTTAATCAGGTCCATAACATTATTTTTCTAATTTATTACCATTATTTTGTACCTTGAATTTCTGTAACGTTGGACTTTTAGAAATCTTTCTAATTGTTTTTCCTAAGAATTTGTACTCAAGAATTGAATTGTATTGAATTTATTGTCACATGTACTGAGGCACAGTAAAAAGCTTAGTCTTGTGAGCAATACAGGCAGATTACAGAGTTAAGTAGCGTAGAGAGGTAAATAATAGGTAAACAGTGTCAATAACAAAAACACAGGTACAGGCGAATGTTAAGAGTTTATGAGTCCATTCAGTATTCTAACAACAAAATCTGTACCTAGGCAACTTGTACCCAAGATAGTGCTGTAAGAGGGGACTTGTAAACTCTTCCCTGTATTGACGTGGATATGTGTGATAATAAAGCTAATCCAATCCTTTGTCCCATCTTTGTCATATATTTTGATTAAGTCAAATTAGATCCAATTCAACTAAATTAGAAGTGCCTTAAAGGAGCACTGCAAAACATCTCAAAGTAAATATTTAAAATTTAAACAAAAATGTCACTTTGAAGGCAAGGAGATGATATGACCCACGCCCTGTAGTGCCAGCCAGTCACTTAAGTACATACACACACTCCAGGCAGGCAGTCAGTCAGATGTAATGTAATGTCAGGCCCATTACCATGTCCATGAGGATGTCTTCTGTTTTGCTTGCTCCCCCCGCCCCCCACCCCCGACCCTGGCCCCCACCCAGCCCTGAACGCCCAAAGGTCATGGATTCTTCTAGACTGCAGAACTCACTGATGACTTGGGAGTCGATAAACATTCTAAACCTACCATACTAAACACATCAACCTATTTCAAAATGAAGAAAAAAATTGAACTGAGTTAAACCCAAATGAACTGAACTACACCATCATCTAAAGGAGACAATATAAAAGTCATAGAACCCCTACAGCATAAAGCAGGCATTCAGCCCTCACCGAACAACATCCCACCCTCCTGTAACCCTGCATTTCCCACGGCCAATTCACTTAACCTGCATACCTTTGGACTGTGGGGGGAAACCAGAGCACCCGGAGGAAACCCACACAGACATAGGGAGAATGTGCAAAGTCCACACAGACAGTCGCCTGAGGCTGGAATCAAACCCAAGTCCCCGGCACTGTGAGGCAGCAATGCGAGCCACTGAGCCACCGTGCCGCCCCATACAAGAGCAAAACCTCAAAGGAAGCTTTCAAATTCACACCAAAATATTTTGTTTTGGGAGGAGTTGGTGGGATGTATAATAATGAATAAAAAGAATTCCTTCAACCCCTGTGTATCTCAGCAATATAATTTACATAAAATTACCACAATCTACAAACTTAGAACATAGAACACAGAACATTCCAGCGCAGTACAGGCCCTTCAGCCCTCCATATTGTGCTGACCTGTGGGATCAGAAGCCCATGTAACCTACACTATTCCATTCTCGTTCATATGCCTATCCAATGACTATTTAAATACTTCATCCAAGAAGCTGGTGTTTCTGTAGGCTGCAGTTTAACTCTAGCCTGAAAGAAATCCTGCTTCCAAGTGATGTAGTTGGCCTTCCTTAATAGACTATGGCTGACCAAAGCTTTGAAATTCATCCAAACAGTCAAGCAACTTTATTATTGACTGGAATGTGACTCACAGTATAACTTTGATACTTTGATTACACAGTACACTCCTTAGAGAAGCTCCTAAAGGCAGGATCGCATGAGAGAGGATGGTTATAAAGTAACAAACATGAATTAAAACTATTATTTTAACTTCACTAACAAAATAGAAACCCCCCAAACAAATAGTTTTATGAAGAAGAGTCATTTCAGAAACAGTACAAAATTTGACTACAATACATTGTTCAGCCATATTTGACAGCAAAAGGTAAGTGTGATGAGTGAGCATTATATGCGTTTGTAAGTGTAATTATTAAAATTGCAGCGTGGATAATTATGTTTCACATCCTTCAGATCATTCACATAAAAGGGAATGAAACAGCAGCCCAGGCAACATCTGCAAACAAAAGAGAAATCATTCCTAATTTATTATAGAGAGAGAGTTTCTAGTTACAAGTTACATCATGAAACAAGGACTAACAGAATTAATTCCTGTATTCAAGAATTTGTATACCAGCAAACTCTTTCTTTGCACGAATGTAAAATTTGACAGTTCCATTGAAGGGACCAAAGTCCTGCGATGGAGGTTAAATGGCTCACACACTGGGGGTTGGAAGAATGGGACCTCCTGGAAATGTCAAGGGGTTGGGAGGTCGGAAGCAATGAGAGTTTATCACACTTGCCTTCATTGCTCAGTCCTTGGAGTGTAGGTGTTGGGATGTACAGGACATTGATCAGGCCCCTTTGTCCAGTTCTTGTCTTCCAGTTAACGGAAGGATATTATAAAGCTGGAGAGGGTTCAGAAGAGATTTACCAGGATAGTTCCAAGGGTGGAAGGTTTGAGTTATAAAGAAAGGCTGGATAGCTTTTTATTGGAGTATAGAAAGTTAAGAAGTGACCTTATAAAACTTCATAAAATCATAGGTAGGGTTAATAGTAGATGTCATTTCCCTAGAATGGGGGATTTCAAGACATTTTTAAGGTGAGAGGAGAGAGATTTTAAAAAGGCATGAGGGGCAAATCTTTTACAGAGAGAATATTTTATGTCTGGAATGAACTCCCTGAGGAGGTGATGGATATGGGCACAATTACAATGTTTAAGAGACATTGAGATAAGTACGTGAATAGGAAATATTTGGAAGGATGTGGGCCAGGACCAGGCAGGTGGGATTGGTTAGTTTGGGATTATGTTCGGTATGGACTGGCTGGACTGAAAGATCTGTTTCCATGCTGGATGACTACATGACTTTATGACCTGTGGCAAGTGCAACAACAGACTGTGCAGGGTGAGACAAGATGCCAGCTGAACAGGGAATAGATGAGTGCCAAGGTCACCACTGTGCACTGGAGCTCAGTCTCCCTGTGATACCTCACAGTTTGTCCAAGCTGAAACAATGCAGGGGAAAGCTATTGGTTAAAGGAACTCCAAGAATTTCAGGAGGGTCAACCTTTCTCCACTGATCTCCACGGAACAAGTCCACTCACTTAGCCTCACGATTTCAGTGAGCAGAATGAGTGTAACATTTCCAAGTTTGCAGATGATGTTAAACTAGATTAGATTAGATTACTTACAGTGTGGAAACAGGCCCTTCGGCCCAACAAGTCCACACCGACCCGCCGAAGCGCAACCCACCCATACCCCTACATTTACCCCTATAACCTAACACTACGGGCAATTTAGCATGGCCAATTCACCTGACCCGCACATCTTTGGACTGTGGGAGGAAACCAGAGCATCCGGAGGAAACCCACGCAGACACGGGGAGAATGTGCAAACTCCACACAGTCAGTCGCCTGAGTCGGGAATTGAACCCGGGTCTCTGGCACTGTGAGGCAGCAGTGCTAACCACTGTGCCACTGTGTCGCCCTAGGTGAGCCTGTAAATCATGAGGTGGATGCAAAGACACTTCCAGGCGAATGAAAGACATGAAGTGAGTGAGGCTTGGAATTATTGAATTCCAAAAGGGTGCCATTATTCACTGAAAGCTAACATGTAGGTTTAGCAAACGAGGCAAATAATCTGCTATTGTTCCAAGAGGATTTGAGTTAAGGGGTAAAGACGTTTTACTGAAATTGTATAGAGTCTTGGTGAAAACACATGAGGAGTATTGCCTGCAGTTTTATTTCTTTACTTGCCATTGGTGGGGAATACAATAAAGATTCATCAATCTATCTCCTGGGATGAAAGGATTGTCCTCTGGGGAAAGATAAAACAGGCTGGCCTTCTATCAGTTCTGGTGGCCACATGACAGGAAGGATGTGGAGGCATTGGAGAGGGTGCAGCAGACGGCTACCAGGATGCTGCCTGGATTAGAGGGTGTGAGCTGTAAGGAGAGGCTAGAAAACCTGGGATTGTTTTCTCTGGAGCGGCAGTGAGGGGAGATTTGATAGAAGTCTACAAAATTATGGGATACATAGATAGGGCTGACAGTCAGAATCTTGTTCCCAGAGTTGAGGGAGCATGCATTTCAGGTGAGAGGGGGAAAACTTCAAAGGAGACGTGAGGGGCAAGTTTTTTTTACACAGAGAGTGGTAGGATCTGGAACACACTGCCAGAGGTGGTGGTGGAGGGAGATACAATAGGGGCATTTAAGGGACTTCTGGATAAGCACATGAATAGGCAAAGGATGGAGGGATATGGACCAAGGGCAGGCAGAAGGGATTAGTTTAATTTGGCCTAATATTCAGCACAACATCATGGATCGGGTGTACCCTAGAACTCTGTGGGAAGCTAGGGAAGTGATTACTGGGCCCCTTTTTGAGATATTTGTACCATCGATAGTCACAGGTGAGGTGCTGGAAAACTAGAGGTTGACTAACATGGTGTCACCATTTAAGAAAAGTGGTAAGGAAAAGCCAGGGAACTATAGACCGGTGAGCCTGATGTCAGTGGTGAGCAAGTTGTTGGAGGGAATCCTGAGGGACAGTATTTACATGCATTTGGAAAGGCAAGGACTGATTAGGGACAGTCAACATGGCTTTGTGCATGGGAAATCATGTCTCACAAACTTGATTGAGATTTTTTCAAGAAGTAACAAAGAGGATTGATGGGGCAGAACAGTGGACATGATCTATATGGACTTCAGTAAGGCATTTGACAAGGTTCCCCATGGGAGACTGATTAGCAAGGTTATATCACATGGAATACAGGGAGAACTAGCCATTTAGATATAGAACTGGCTCAAAGGTAGAAGACAGAGGGTGGTGGTGGAGGATTGTTTTTCAGACTGGAGGCCTGTGACCAGTGGAGTGCCACAAGGATTGTGCTGGGTCCACTGCTTTTTGTCATTTAAATAAATGATTTTGATGTGAACATAGGAGGTATTGTTAGTAAATTTGCAGATGACACCAAAATTGGAGGTGTAGTTGACAGCAAAGAAGGTTACCTCAGATTACAACAGGATCTGGACCAGATGGGCCAATGGGCTGAGAAGTGGCAAATGGAGTTTAATTCAGATAAAAGCGAGGTGCTGCATTTTGGGAAAGCAAATCTTAGCAGGACTTATACACTTAATGGTAAGGTCCTAGGGAGTGTTGCTGAACAAAGAGAGCTTGGAGTGCAGGTTCATAGCTCCTTGAAAGTAGAGTCTCAGGTAGATAGGATAGTGAAGAAAATGTTTGGTATGCTTTCCTTTAGTGGTCAGAGTATTGAGTACAGGAGTTGGGAGGTCAACATGCGACTGTACAGGACGTTGGTTAGGCTATGTTTGGAATACTACATGTAATTCAGGTCTCCCTGCTAAAGGAATGATGTTGTGAAACTTGAAAGAGTTCAAAACAAATTTACATGGATATTGCCAGGGTTGGAGGGTTTGAACTATAGGGAAAGGTTGAATAGGCTGGGACTGTTTTCCCTGGAGTGTCAGAGGCTAAGGGGTGACTTTATTGAAGTTTAGAAAATCATGAATGACATGGATAGGGTGAATAGCTAAGCTCTTTTCCCCACGGTAAGGGAGTCCAAAACCAAAGGGCATAGGTTTAGGGTGAGAGGGGAAAGATTTAAAATGGACCTCGGGGGCAACTTTTTCACACAGAAAGTGATGCATGTGTGGACTGAGCTGCCAGAGGAACTGATACGATTACAAGGATTTGGAGGGATATAGGCCAAGTTCTGGCAAATGGATAGACTAATTTAGGAAATATGGTTAGTGTAGACATGTTGGGATAAAGTGTCTGTCTCCATGCTGCACATCTATATGATTCTATGGCTATAACTAATGAGAGAGAAACCAAGGCACATTGCTTTTCTGTGTAGAGAGAGTTTATTGACTTGTGCAGGCTAATAGTCCCCAGTATCCCAGCTGATTCCCCTCTTATGTACTCAGCGATAACCAATATTTACTACTCTCTACCTTCACAACACTTTACAAACCTGATGGTAATAATGTGGAGGTGCTGCTTTAGTGGGCTGATGTCCTGACAATGTTGGTTTGAATCTCACTATGGCAGATAGTGAATTTTAAGGATTCTTGTGGCACTATGGTAGTGTCTCTACCTCAAAGCCAGGAAGCCTAGATTCAAGTCCCATGCACCATAGAGGTATGTTATAACAGATTGGAACAGGTTCCATTGGAAATATGTATGAGGCACACCTGTAAAAATGTGAGTGTGGAATGAGCTGTGTGACTGAGTAGTCAATAAACTCTATCGACAAGGAGAAAGAGTTTCAAGTTCTATAGGGTTCTTGTATTGCAATTTTACTGTCCATACCTCTGAGCTAGGACATCCGGATCAAGTCACACCCGGTCCAGAGTTCTGTAATAACATCTCTGAAAAGGTTGATTCGAAAAATATCTATACAAGCCTGAACCTAATGTGATTTATCAGACACAACCTTACAAAATCTAGGACAAGGGTCACATGGCTGAAAATCTGCAAGAAAATCTAAGCAATGGTGGGAAGAGATATTTGCAGAAGATTCTCTGGAAATTATTCAGGTCGAATGAATTGCGGAGCTAAGTTAAAATCTGAAGCACTCACCCCAAAAATATCAAGGTAGTAAAAAGGATCCAACACAGGAGACTGACTTTGAAAGTAAGTTGAGTCATCACTTTATGAACACAGCTGGGCCAAACTGCACGTACAGAGTGGTCGGTGAGAAACAACCTGACAAGTACAGGTGATGTTTCAAACGTAGGGTCAGATTGTCGATTTATGTTCACAGTCGAAGGCTGCGCTCGAGTTTGTGAGAAGTGTGTCTGCTCTGGGCCTCGAGGAACTTTCACCTTTTCCATTGCAGATTTCCTAGACGATCACCAAAGAGATAAAAACAACGTTAGGAATGTGAACGGTTTTAAGATGTCGTAACATTTTGTCACAATAAAATAACAGGTGGCTCGAATGTGGCTGTTTTCACATCTTCAGGCTGCGCATCCACAATTCACTTTCGGCTGAACCTTTGTAAAGATACACTAATGAACAGCTTTCAGGCTGAAATGACCAGTGCTGTTAGTTTAACAAAGACACTGTTGATTTAAAGATCCCCCCCATGAAATCAAGTTTAAATCATTAAAAGAACAGAAACATAGAGACCAGAGCTGGAGTAGGCCATTTACCTCTTTGAGCCTGCACCTTCATTTAATAGCAGGTCCTCTATCCAAATGTCATATTCTCACTTTCTCTGTATACTCCTTTAGTGCCTTTAAAATCTAAAAATATATCTGTCTTCTTCTTGAAAATATTCAGTGACTTGGCCTCCATAGACTTCTGTGGTAGATCTTTCCACAGGCTCGCTATCCTCAGAGACAAAATGATTCCTCATCTCAGTTCTGAAATGGCCACCCCATATCGCAGACTCTCCAACTGTGAAAAACAGGCGAAAGTGAGGACTGCAGATGCTGGAGATCAGAATCAAGATTAGAGTGGTGCTGGAAAAGCACAGCAGGTCAGGCAGCATCCAAGGAGCAGGAAAATCGATGTTTCGGGCAAAAGCCCATTCCTGCTCCTCGGATGCTGCCTGACCTACTGTGCTTTTCCAGCACCATTCTAATCTTAACTGTGAAAAACAGTCTCCCTGCATCAAGTCTGACCAGCTTAGACCTAACTTTTGATGTTTCAATCAGATTCTCTCTGGTGAATATAGGCCTGTTTGAACCGATCCCTCCTTATAGAAAGTCCTGCCATCCGTGGCGGCAGCCTACTGAACTCCACTGCATTCTCTCTATGGCGAGTATATCTTAGATGGTGGGGCCAAAACTACACACAAGATTCCAGGTGAGGTCTCAGCAAGGCCCTATAGTTAGATATCCTGACTTCGGAATTTAAATTCTCTCGGACAGAGGGCCAACAGTTGCCTTCCTAATTACTTGCCCTACCTTCCTGACTACTTCCCTTACTGACCGGTTTACAAGGACACTCAGATTCCTGTGTATATCTATACCTCCCAGAGTATGGCCATTTAAATAGTATTCTCCCTTTCTGTTTTTCACACCAAAGAGTGTAACTTCACTTTTAGCCACGTCGTACTGCATCTGCCAACTCTCACTCAACCCTGAAGCATCCTTACATCCCCCTCACAACTCACCATCCCCCACAATCTCAGCTGATGCTGGAGATTAGAGTCGAGATTAAGGTGGTGCTGAAAAAGCACAGCAGGTCAGGCAGCATCGCAGGAGCAGGAAAATCGATGAAGGGCGTTTGCCCAAAACGTCGATTTTCCTGCTCTTCGGATAATGGCTGACCTGCTGTGCTTTTCCAGCACAAATCCGATCACCCACATTCTGGTGTTGTCTTCAAAATATCGGATCCCTGATTCAGGTCGATCATGTATATAATGAATAGCTGGGGACCAAGTACTGATCTTGCAGTGCCTCACTAATCACTGCCTGTCACTCAGATAAAGATCCATTTATTCTCACTGTTTTCTGTCTGTCAACCGATTCCCAATTGTACCAATGCGTTAGCTGCATTCCATCTGCTTTCACTTTAAGTAACCTCTTATGAGGGACCTTATTAATAGACTTCTGAAAATCCAAATACATCAATCCATTGTTCTTCCTTATCCATTCAACTACATATATATCCTCAATAAACACCAGTAGATTTGTTTAACATAATTCATAGAAACTTCTCTAAAGTCTTTGATGAAAGTACAACTAGAACATCTATTTTTACAGAAACATTGTTGCATTAAAGATATTAATTGGATCACAATATTGTTTGGTCAGTGCCAATTTGTGTAATACTGTCATTTCGATGTAACAATCTTGATGATGAATAATTCCCCAAAGTAACCTGGGATTTTAGGCTCTCTGCTGCCAACCCCCCCCCCCACCCCCTGCTGTTACATGATCAATGTACAGCAAGTGAGCTCCCAGCCTCGGGCGACTGTCTGTGTGGAGTTTGCACAGTCTCCCCGTGTCTACATAGGTTTCCTCTGGGTGCTCTGGTTTCCTCCCACAGTCCAAAGATGTGCAGGTCAGGTGGATTGGCCATGCTAAATTGCCCATAGTGTGTAGGGATGTGCCTTAGTTAGGGGAAAATGTAGAGGAATAGGGGAATGGGTCTGGGTGGGTGACTCTTTGGAGGGTCGGTGTGAACTTGTTGGGCCGAAGGGTCTTTTACCCTTCGGCCCAACAAGTTCACACCGACCCTCCAAAGAGTCACCCACCCAGACCCATTCCCCTATTCCTCTACATTTTCCCCTAACTAAGGCACATCCCTACACACTATGGGCAATTTAGCATGGCCAATCCACCTGACCTGCACATCTTTGGACTGTGGGAGGAAACCAGAGCACCCAGAGGAAACCTATGTAGACATCCTATGAGTCTTTGGTGACTCTGTGACCCATAATTTCGTAAGTGGTTCTCTTCCACTTCCAATATTTAGTTAGCCTCCCTGGTGTAGCGTGAATCTAAAATGTATCATAAACCTATGTAGGGATCCTATGAACATCTGAAGGTGGGTTATCGACTTGAATATTAAACTGACTCTGTATGCCTCGTATGTAGTCTGTCTTTGAGGTTGGGCTTTTTCAGGCCACAGTACAGGGAAAAGTCAATGAGGCCCTGGTAGATGATCCAACAGCACTGTTTATGGGGCTGAGAGGAGCAGCAATGCCTCTTACCCATTCACCAAATCTACTTTGCTGGCGTGAGGTTGCCTTCTGTGATACAGCACAGAAACAGATCCTTCATGGCAGGGTTGGTGTTATCTCTTGTTGAAGAAGAAACGAAGTATGGATATCACGGTACTGAAGAATCCAACAGACATTTATAACAACAAACTAGTCCTGTACAAACATTTCATTCTTCAGGCACATAAGCCTATAGTAAGCTATTATGTTACAACAGTGCAGCATGCTTCCAATGAATGTTATGTTCCAAGTGAAGTAAGATGGAGTCTGAGACCTATGTATTCTGGTCATGTGCTATGATCCAATGATGATATGATGTGTGTACTTCTTAAAGGTGTCATAATTCAATACTTGTTTCCCTGCCAACAGTGGACCCTGTAGCCTCACCATATCCATTTCATGATTAGACTATGCTGTTCCTTTCTACTTCCAGGAGGGGGCTTTTATTAACCTCCAGCAAAAGAATCTCTTTGTAACTGGATTTGTACAGAGAAGAATCACATCTATTCCATCCTTCCTAACAGATATAATTATCCAGTTGTGTTATCATTCATATAAATCTTTTATGTATCTTCTCCTTTTGATATTATGGAAAATGCAATGATCCAACCAAAGTTATAACATTCATCCAGAGGTGAACCTTAGTTGTATGTTATATTTGTTCCTTATTAAACTGTGTTGCTACTTTAAGTGATGTGTGTATCTGTACTCTAGATCAATTCTCATACATTGTCTTTGGTGACTCTGTGACCCATAATTTCGTAAGTGGTTCTCTTCCACTTCCAATATTTAGTTAGCCTCCCTGGTGTAGCGTGAATCTAAAATGTATCATAAACCACCATTTTCACATCCTTTGTTATACAGTGAACTCAAACTCTGGATGTCTCACCTTTCCCCTTTGTGGGAAAGTGCCGAATCTATAGCTGAACTATTACCTTCAGGAAAGATTAGCCTGCCAATCTCTGTTTTCCATTCACTTGGTCCGCATCACTTCGCATCTCAGTGAGCTTAGCCCAGTACTGAAAACTCTTTGTATTTCTCTTTAGCTACTCAAAACCTAAGGCCAGATGTTGTAAAAAAGATGAATGACCAGTTCATCTTTTGTTTTGTTTTTGTTGATTGAGGGAAGAGTGTTAACAGGGAAGCCAGGGAAATGCTCCTTTTCAACCATGCAATCTTTAACAGGCTGCTGAGCTATGACAGGGTGTGCGCCCTTAACCCCATATCAGGGATTTATGACTGTATTGTCTTGGGAGGGTGTGCTTGCTCCCCACATTCTCATAAATGTTTCACAGAGGACAACTCCAAGATGCATTAGAATAGCACAGTCATCCAACCTTCAATTGTAGTCACTGCCGTGTGTTGTCTGAGAACTTTCCTGTCAAGTGTCTTTCTGTGTTTCACTCCATTTAAAGATGGGTAATCCAACTCATGCATGATGGCACTGCTGATGGGAGCCTCCAATTACTCCCAGGTCAACCACACTTCACCTTTTCTGCCTACATTAGGGTGTCAGAGTGTTGCAAGATTGAGGAAACATTGCACAGACTGGACTTCTATTGCGTTGAGTCGAAAAGCTTAATAGCGGTCGAATTCGAGTGAATGAAAGAATGAAGAGTTGATAAGGTAGGCTGAAACTAGGGGGTGTTCACTTTAATTTCAGAGTCAAAAAGTGTGTTGCTGGAAAATTGCAGTAGGTCAGGCAGCAGTCAGGCAGCATCCGAGGAGCAGGAGACGTTTCGAGCATAAGCTCTTCATCAGGAATGTGAGGGAGCCCAAGGGGGCTGGCAGGTAAATGGGAGGGGGGTGGGGCTGGGGGAAAGGTAGTTTGGAAGGTGATAGGTAGATAAAAGTGGGGAGTGATGGTGATAGGTCAGACCGGAGGGTGGAGCAGATAGATGGGAAGGAAGGTGGACAGGTAGGACAGTTCAAGAGGACGGGTGCAGAGTTGGAGGGTTGGATCTGGGATAAGGTGGGGGAAGGGGAGGTGAGGAAACGTGAAATCGACATTGATGCCATGGGGTGGGAGGGTCCCAAGGTGGAAGATGAGGCGTTCTTCCTCCAGGCGTTGGGTGGCTAGAATTTGGCAGTGAAGGAGGCCCAGGACTTGCGAGTCCTTGGTGGAGTGGGAAGGGGAGTTGAAGTGTTGAGGCACAGGGCATTGGGATTGTGTATTGCGTGTGTCCCAGAGATGTTCCTTTCCACATATAACATTCTCAGTTAAAGTATTCTTCATTCTCAAGACCTATCACAGTCACAGAATGAGACAGCAGTGTGGAGGCCATTTGGCCCTTAGCGGCTCTTTGATAGAGCTGAGCAGTCAGGGCTATGTACTGAGTGAGGTAGGAAACAGCACTTGCTTGGTAGAGGCCCAACAAGCTGACCCCTTTGTTTAAAACAGCTTGGTCCTGCTCCCACTGAAGGAGCTGTCCCTGAACCCTGCTATATTAGAAATGAGGTCCGGATGAGTAAGTGAGAATCCCCTCACAGACTAACATGTGAGGAGTGGAACAGGGATCACCAGCGGGCCGTGTTGTTGAGGTACCACAGGTTAATATCGCCCTTAGCGCACAAACTTCCCATGGCTGGGCATGAGATATAAATCACACAGAAGCCAATCAGCCACTGCTGCACACAGTAACCTGCCTCATAACTGCCAGGCTGTAGGAAAAACTGCAATAAATGCTGCCCTTATCATTCCTGGCTTTTGGAGAGTCATTCAGCAAGATGTTAGTGGGGAGGGGGATCCATTTCCCAGAGACTGCTCTCCCTGAGATCCATATCTATCAAATGACCAAGAAAGGAATTCTTCACCCAGTGTGGTCATAAGCAAACAGCTAGAAAGTATCAACATATGATTCTGTGAGTTAAAACTATAATCCTCCTTTAAAACCACCACACACACGCATCGGAAAAGAACTGGGAAAGAGAGTTCAATGGCACCAGTTGATATGTTTATTGTAATGTTCCTTCATCCTGCCAGGACAATTCTTCAGTCACCTTTCTCTAGCTTCCTTCATTTCCTCACGGGAGACAGAGGGCAATTGGTACATGAAATGAAAAGTCTCATTGTTACTGAATAAAGGCATTAACTTACAGCAACTGGTAGGAGAAAAGAACTGGCTACACACATACGTGTGCGTGCTCGCACATGCACGCACACAAACATGGGTTGCCACCAGGCTGATCACATTTAGCATCCGTGGCTGGTCTCACCTGCACAAACCAATCAGGTACGTACTGCTGGCCAAATCACAATCTGCAGACATCGACAAACACCAAATCAGCATTAGTGACTCGCTATTTTTAAAAATTCAGCATTTCCTTCCAAAGCCTTGGTTTAAACAGCCCTTTTAGTTTGCAATCAAAAATGCAGAAAACAAATACACATGCCTTCAACCTCAGCAAATCCAACAGTATTTCAAAACAGTGGATATCAGCAAACGGTACATGACACACAAACTATAAAGCACAAGACCTACGTTCACTTAGCCTCTTTCCTGCTCTTACACACTCTTTTACCAGTTATAGAGTCATAGAGATGTACAGCACAGAAACTGACTCTTCAGTCCAACTCTTTCATGCCGACCAGATATCCCAACCCAATCTAGTCCCATATCCCTCCAAACCCTTCCTATTCATGTACCTATCCAGATGCCTTTTAAATGCTGTAATTGTACCAGCCTCCACCACTTCCTCTGGCAGCTCATTCCATACACGCACCACCCTCTGTGTGAAAAAGTTGCTCCTTAGGTCGCTTTTATATCTTTCCCCTCTCACTCTAAACCTATGCCCTCTAGTTTTGGATTCCCATCACCCTAGGGAACAGACTTTCTCTATTTATCCTATCCATGCCCCTCATAATGTTGTAAATCTCTATAAGGCCACCGACGGTCCAGGGAAAATAGCCCTAACCTATTCAGTCTCTTCCTATAGCTCAAGTCTTCCAACCCTGGCAATGTCCTTGTAAATCTTTTCTGAGCCCTTTCAAGTTTCACAACATCCTTCCGACCAGAATAGTGGCCTAACCAATGTCCTGTACAGCTGAAACATGACCTCCCAACTCCTATATTCAATGCTCTGACCAATAAAGGAAAGCAAACCAAACACCTCCTTCACTATCCTATCCACCTGTGACTCTGCCTCCCAGGAACTATGAACCTGCACTCTAAGGTCTCTTTGTTCAGCCACACTCCCTAGGATCTGACCATCAAGTGTATAAGTCCTGCTAAGATTTGCTTTTCCAAAATGCAGCAGCTCGCATTTATCTAAATTAAACTCCTCATCCCTTGGTCCATCTGATCAAGATCCCGCTGTAATCTGAGCTATCCTCTTTGCTATCCACTACACCTCCAATTTTGGTGTCGTCTGCAAACTTACTAACAATACCTTCTTTGTTTACATCCAACTTATTTATATAAATGACAAAAAGTAATGGACCCAGCACCGATCCTTGTGGCACTCCACTGGTCACAGGCCTCCAGGCTGAAAAACAACCCTCCACCACCACCCTCTGTCTTCTACCTTTGAGCCAGTTCTGTATCCAAATGGCTAGTTCTCCCTGCATTCCATGAGATCTAACCTTACTAACCAGTCTCCCATGGGGAACCTCGTCTTACTGAAGTGCATATAGATCATGTCCACTGCTCTGCCCTCACCCATCCTCTTTGTTACTTGTTCAAAAAACTCAATCAAGTTTGTGAGACATAATTTTTAAACCTTGAAATTCTACCGTCATTTTGCACTTTGCAATCACATTATCAGATCCAGAATTTAAATAATTTTAATCTTAAATATTTGAAATAACAGTGTGGAAACTGGCTCTTTTGCCCTTCAACTCCACACACACCCGGCAAAGAGCATCCCACCCAGACTCACCCCCCTATCCTATCCCTGTAACACCCCATTTCCAATGGCTAATTCATCTCACCTATGATTTGGAGGAGCCGGTGTTGGACTGGGGTGGACAAAGTTAAGAATCACACAATGCCAGGTTGTAGTCCAACAGGTTTAATTGGAAACACTAGCTTTTGGCACGCTGCTCCTTTATCAGGTGGTTGTGGAGAATAAGATTGTAAGTCATGGAATTTATAGACCCAGCTGCTGTGATGCAGAAGTGCTAACCACTGAGCCACACGCCATCCTCAAATCGCTCTGATCCATATAGTTTTGTTTTTCTGTTACTGTGTGCGACATGGACTTCAAACTGTTGAAGAGTAACCCCAAATTTGCTTTTTCTATCATAGCATACGTCCTCTGAGACTGGTTTAATTCTTAGCAAAGTAACTCACTGGCATCTATATCTCCCACTCCTCATCTTGTAACAAGAAAGCACCCATTTCCAAGTCATCAGCATCAATTGCCTTATTGAAAAATCTAGAATAATCAATTCAGATTCATTTATGAGAACTGCCTTCAGATTGGGCACACGGGTGATTTCCTGCTGATGAAAAACCCCAAAAATAAACCCCAATAAAACGGTGTCTTTATTTTTTCTATCTCACTGTGGACAGTGGCTCAGGGTGGGGTCGTTGGTGGGGGGGGGGGGGGGAGGCGGTGTGTGTGGCACAGTGGCTCAGTTGGTAGCACTGCTAACCACCCGGTTACGATTCCAGCCTTGGGTGACTATCTGAGTGGAGTTTGCACATTCTCCCTGTGTCTGCGTGGCTTTCCTCCTGGTGCATTAGCCATGTTAAATTGCCCCACAGTGCCCAGGGGTGTGCAGGCTAGGTGGGTTAGTCATAGGAAATGCAGGGTTACAGGGGTAGAGTAAGGTAGCGGGGAGGTGGGTCTGGGTGGGATGCTCCTCAGATGGACGGTGTGGACCTGATGGGCTGAATGGCCTGCTTTCACGCTGTAAAGATTCTCTGTACAAAACTAAAACCACTGGTAACTTGCGGGTAAATATAGGGGGGTAAAAAAGCATTACTGCTGGGCTTTCTTGTGATGCAGTAATAGTGTTGGGGAAGAGGGGAAAGAAGAAAGAAAAGCAAACATGGACCGCCAGGGCTCTTTTCTGGCACCGAGGTGGTATCCTTACCAAGACACCCAGGTTCATGCCCCACCTGCTGCACATGTGTGTAATAGCATCTCTGAACATGTTGATGAGAAAAATAGATTATAGGAGGAAAAAGGTCTTTAGGTGTAGAAAGGCCGCCTGGCATTTAGCTGACCAAGCCACTTGTCTCTTTCACAGATTCATTCAAGATGCAGGTATTGTGCGGAAATTACACAGAAATTTCCAATGCGATGCACACATTCCAAAAAAACCACAATTAGTTCTCGGAGCAGCTTTCACTTTTGCGGATTTCAGTAACACCTGTTCTTACTCAATCATTACAGTCATAGAGTCACAGATCCTTCGGTCCAACCCATCCATGCCGACCAAATATCCCAACCCAATCTAGTCTCATTTGCCAGCACTTCACCCATATCCCTCTAAACCCTTCCTATTCATGTACCCATCCAGATGCCTTTTAAATGTTAGAATTGTACCAGTCTCCACCACTTCCTCTGGCAGCTCACTCCATACACATACCACCTTCTGTGTGAAAATGTTACCCCTTAGGTCCCTTATATATTTTTCCCGTCTCACCCTAAACCTATGCCCTCTAGTTCTGGACTCTCCAATCCCAGGGAAAAGACCTTGTCTATTTAGCCTATCCATGCCCCTCATAATTTTATAAACCTCTATAAGGCCCCAGCCTGTTCAGCCTCTCCCTGTAGCAACATCCTCCAACCCTGGCAACATCCTTGTAAATCTTTTCTGAACCCTTTCAAGTTTCACAACATCTTTCCGATAGGAAGGAGACCAGAATTGCACGCAATATTCCACAAGTGGCCTAAATCTTGCTTTCATAAATTCACTTTTGGATAAATACATTTCTGAAGCCAGTCAACTGTAATTGCTTAAATCGGGCTTCCACTTATCTTACATGCATTTCTTCCATGTCACTCTATATTGCAATATCATCCAAATCAATTCTACAGACAAAAACAGAAATTGCTGGAGAAACCCAGCAGGTCTGACAGCATCTGTGCAGAGAAAGCAGAGTTCATGTTTTGGGTCTTCACTCTCTGATTTAACCATTCAATCTGCATCTTTGGCCTTAATTAGCAATGATAAGCCAAGTGCTACATTTGAATTATCTTCATTTTTAAACAGCGCTTCAGCTATCCCAATGCCTGCTTGTGGTTCAACTGTGACCTCTGGTGTTAGACTTTGTGCAGCAGTTGCTCTGGTTATTAAACATGATGGGAAAAGAAACTTAAAACCTGTTCTTGCAGACTGTCCTGCCTCTTTAGCCTCTTTTCAGACTTGCTGTGATTTTAGACAAAATTGTAAGTCTCATTCCAGTCAAATGATCTTTTCCCAAGAGAAAATCCATTAATCTCTTAACTACGTTAAAAATCACGCAACACCAGGTTATAGTCCAACAGGTTTATTTGGAATCACCAGCTTTCGAAGCGCTGCTCCTTCATCAGGTGGTTCCAAATAAACCTGTTGGACTATAACCTGGTGTTGTGTGATTTTTAACTTTGTCCACCCCAGTCCAACACTGGCTCCTCCACATCATCACTTAACTATCCCATCCAGATACTCCACTGAGACCTTATGCAATGGAACTGTGATACACTCTCCAGCTATCCTTTCACTTTCATTGATCTTCATGAAGGGGAAACAAAATTTGAGTAGCCCCTGTTTCTCTGAGTATTGTTCTGAATTTGGCTGCATCACTTGAAGGAAAAAAGAGGACTTTCTTTCCTCTGGACAAAAACCCTTTACATCTCTCAATATGATTTCATTCTACCTTCCCAGCAGTGTTCGCCCTCAGTTATTTACTTGCACTTACAGCTACAACTTGGTCCAACACAAAATGGCTTCCCTTTTTGGACTCATGAAACTCTGGTAAGGCCCATGGGTGACATTTGCTATTGCTAACCTTCTGAGTCAATGTGTCCCATTTTGTTTTAGATTAGATTACTTACAGTGTGGAAACAGGCCCTTCGACCCAACAAGTCCACACCGACCCCCCCCCCGAGGAGCAACCCACACAGACCCATTCCCCTACATTTACCCCTTACCTAACACTACGGGCAATTTAGCATGGCCCATTCACCTGATCTGCACCTCTTTGGGCTGTGGGAGGAAACAGGAGCACCCGGAGGAAACCCACGCAGACACGGGGAGAACGTGCAAACTCCACACAGACAGGTGCCTGAAGTGGGAATTGAACCTGGGAGCTGTGAGGCATATACCTTCAATTATTTCTCTTTTTTTGACCAGAAGCGCAGACCCGTGGGACATTCCCAGTTATCCATTCTTTACCCTGACTACTTGGCTTCCCTTTATTCTTCTACTTCCCATCCCTCTTAAACTCAAGGGTGATGGCAAAAAGTTTAGTTTCATTGATCAGCCATTATTGCTGCCTGTCTCTCAGTTTAACCCTTTGTTCACCAACATGGATTCTTATTACGGAAGGTAGTCAGTTTTAAAATTCCTCTGTAATCTTTTGAGAGTTTCTCTGTGATTTCAGCTTCTAATGCTCTTATCCAACTGTCAAGGTTACTTTGCTTAACTCCTTCAAATCAAAAGTTTCCACCAGCTGTTTCCAGAACAGTGAAAGTATTATTCTAATGACAATCATTGTTAATACAAAGTTGCAGCTTTACAGGACATTGGTTAGGCCACTGTTGGAATATTGCGTGCAATTCTGGTCTCCCTCCTATCGGAAGGATGCTGTGAAACTTGAAAGGGTTCGGGAAAGATTTACAAGGATGTTGCCAGGGTTGGAGCTACAGGGAGAGGCTGAATAGATTAGATTCCCTACTGTGTGGAAAGAGGCCCTTCAGCCCAACAAGTCCACACCGACTCTCCGAAGAATAACCCACCCAGACCCATTTACCTCTGACTAATGCACCGAACACTAAACTTGAAAGGGTTCGGGAAAGATTTACAAGGATGTTGCCAGGGTTGGAGCTACAGGGAGAGGCTGAATAGATTAGATTCCCTACTGTGTGGAAAGAGGCCCTTCGGCCCAACAAGTCCACACCGACTCTCCGAAGAATAACCCACCCAGACCCATTCCCCTCTGACTAATGCACCGAACACTGTGGACAATATAACACGGCCAATTCACCTGACCTGCACATCTTTGGATTGTGGGAGGAAACTGGAGCACCTGGAGGAAACCCACGCAGACACGGGGAGAATGTGCAAACTCCATACAGGCAGTCACCCAAGGCTGGAATCAAACACAGGTCCCTAGCACTGTGAGGCAGCAGTGCTAACCACTGAGCCACCATGCCACCCTGCAAATAGGCTGGGACTGTTTTTCCTGCAGCTTCGGAGGCTGAGGGGTGACCTTATAGAGGTTTATAAAATCATAGGGTAAATAGACAAGGTCTTATCTGAGGTGGGGGAGTCCAGAACTAGAGGGCATAGGGTTAGGGTGAGAGGGGAAAGATATAAAAGGGACCTAAGGGACGTTTTCATGCAGAGGGTGGTACATATATGGAATGAGCTGCCAGAGGAAGTGGTGGAGACTGGTACAACATTTAAAAGGCATTTGGATGGGTGTATGAATAGGAAGGGTCTAGACGGATATGGGCTAAGTGCTGGCTTATGGAACTAGATTAGGTTAAGAGATCTGGTCAGCATGAACGAGTTGGACTGAAGGGTCTGTTTCCGTGCTGTACGTCTCTATGACTCTATGTTAAACCTTTATTGTTTTTGCATTTTGTTTCTGTTTCATGTTTTCCTCTTAATCTAATCTTTATTTCCAACTTCTAATTCTATTTCTACAAGTCTTAACTTGAACGTGCTCCTGAAAAAAATTTCCTCCATTTTTTAAACCCCTTCCACTTTTTTCAATCTGCTCAGTTTAGCCGAAAAATTAAGTGCAGAAATCCACAAAGTAATTGAGGCTTTGGTGGGTTAACTTAATGCTAACACTTCCTGAAGGAGTCCAGTGCTCCAAATGTGGAAAACACCATCCCTCTCACAATGTACACTCAACACTCTTCAACATTTCCACAATTCAACAAATTAGCAAAGGGACAAGTGACCGAGCTAATGTTTTTCCTATGTTTGCTATTTTCTTACAAAAAATTGGATCCAAACATTTTTATAAATCTAAGAAATCAAAGACATAGTGCTGAGTATCCACAATCTAAGTTCCTTCATTGCAGATCAAAAACAAAGTTAAGATCGATTACATTCGAAGCAGAATCAAGTATTTTTAACATTCCTGATAGTGTTTCGATGATTAAATTACTTTGATCATTTTCCTCATTGGTTTTGGCGATAGCATTGGAATTACAAGTAACACAAACAAAAGAGATTTTCTTCCACAGTTCAAACTTATAACTCAGAAAGACAGAAATTCTTCCAGTAAATCCTGGCTGTGTCAAATAGGATCCTGGAAATTTAGGTAACTCCTTCTGAAGGTCTATGAGCTGAAGTGGAGTGAATGTGTCTAATCCCGTGTAGCACGATCATTTTAAATGGAGAACCAATGATTTGGGTGACTGTTACTACTGCTATAATAATTATGCATGCCAGGGAATTGTGCAAGTGCATTATATTGCATTTGTGATGAATATGCATGATATTTCACTGTGGCAGAGGGCGACATTAGTTCTGTACTTTGAATATTTCATTCAAAGTGCATAAAAGGTGTTTATGACTTTCTTTTACAACCTGAAGTGTTAGTGTTTTTCGCTGTAAATGTAGAAATAAATTGGAAGGAAAGCATACGAAATTCATAACTCTTTAAAAAGTTAATGATGTGTTGCTGTTTCACTTTGACACAATGCCACTGACGCTGGAGATCTGAGATAAAAACAGAAAGTCGGGGAGAAACTCAACAGGTCTAGCAGCATTTGTGGAGAGAGAAATTGAGTTTACTTTTTGAATCCAAAATGACTCTTCCTCAGAATTGTACGCAGACCTGTACGCAAGTTGAGAGAGTCATACACTACAGAAACAGACTCTTCAGTCCAACTCGGCCTTGCCAGGCAGACATCCTAATCTGATCTTGTCCCATTTGCCAGATCCCTCTTACTGCTTCCTATGAATATTGTAATTGTACCAGCCTCCACCAAATCCTCTGGCAGCTCATTCCATACACGCACCAACCTCTGCATGAAAAAAGGCAGCCCAAGAGAACCATTCAGGAGATGTTGCAAGAGTCCCCTAAGGTCCCACGCTTTCCTGTTCAGGATACTGGAGAGGACGATGGTTCCTCAGAGGAGGGTAGCAAAAGCCAAGCCTCTGGAACTGCAGATGGGCCAGTTCTACAAGGAGAGAAGAGCAGTACTGATTCTTTAAGAGGATTCTCTAAGTAGGGAACAGATAGAGGCTGCTGCAGCCCTAGGCTTGACTTGGCAGTGGCCTGCTGCCCATCTGCTGCCGAGGTCAACAGGTGGCTTCAAGAGGGAAGAGAATCAGCCAAAGGTTGTTGTCCGTGTTGGCACCAGTGACGTAGTCAGCAATGGGGGTATGGGTCTGCAGTCAGAACTTAAGGTGCTCAGTCGAGAATTGCCAAGCAGCATCTCAAAAGCAGTAACCTCTGGCTTATTTGTGCGATCATGTGCTGGTGAATGTAGAATCAGAAGGATAAGACGGGTAAACGTGTGGCTGGAAAGACGGTGCAGAAGGGAAGACTTAAAATTGCTTGGACTTTGGGAATGGATTGACAGCTGTACACACTGGGTGAACAAAGCCAAGACTGAAAGCCTTCTGGGCCACTGTCCATGGAGTATAATAAATAAGGCTGGTGTGTTCCAGACACAGGCTGTCCTGTGGAATTGTGATGACAGCGTGTTGAGAAAAGAAAGGGCAGGACTGAGTGTAAATGTTATCTCCTTTCCTAGGAAAGCTAGGAAAGGAGGTAAAAGAGGAGGATTGGTTTAAGGAGAACACTGCAGGAGAAACAGGATGTCCCAAATTGCTGAAAGACAGAATCGATTTGGTTCGGGCAAAGTATGCAATTGAATTGCTCTGTGTAGTGTACAGGCAACCAGAGAGTGGGAAGGATGTAGAGGAACATATCTGCAAGGAGGTTGCAGAGTGCTGTGAGCACTATGGAATAGCTCTACTGGGGGAACCTAAATCTGGACAAGAACAGTTGGGAAAGGCAGCAAGGGACAAGTATTCTTCCACTGTGTCCAGGAGGATTTCCTACAACAGTGTCAGGTCCAAGAAGAAAGGAAGCATGGCTAGACCTGGTTGTAGGAAACTAGGTGGATCAAGCAGATCATGTGTACGTGGGGGACAGTGAGCACTTCACCATAACATTACGACAAAAGTGGACCTGACTTCAGCGGAGTAAGAACACCAGCACGACAGACCAGGAAAAGGGAGCAGCACAGTGATATATAGTCAGGAGGGAGTTGCCTTGGGAATCCTCAACATTGACTCCAGACCCCATGAAGTCTAACAGCTCCAGATTAAACATGGACAGGAAAACCTCCTGCTGATTATCACGCACTGTCCTCTCTCGGCTGGTGAATCAGTACTCTTCCATGTTGAACAGCACTTAGATGAAACACTGAGGGAAGTAAGGGTGCAGAATGGGGTCGATATTTCAATATCCATCACCAAGAGTGGCTCAGCAGCAGTACTACTGATCGAGCTGGTCAGGTCCTAAAGGACATGGCTGCTAGACTGGGTCTGCAGCAGGTGGTGAGGGAACCAATAAGAGGGAAAAACACACTTGACCTTATCCTTACCAATCTGCCATATGCAGATGCACCTGTCTGTGACAGTATTGGTAAGAGTGACCACTGCACAGTTCTTATGAGGACAAAGTTGTGCTTTCACATTGAGAATACCCTCCATTGTTTGGGTAGCATTATCACAGTCCTAAATGAGACAGATTTCAAACAGATCTAGTGACTCAAGACTGGGAATCCATGAGACACTATGGGCTACCAACAGCAGCATAATTGTACTCCAGCACAATCTGCAACCTCATGGCCCAGCATATGCCCCACTCAACCATTACCATCAAGCCAGGGGATCGACCCCGGTTCAATGGAGAGTGTAGGAGGGCATGCCAGGAGTAGCATCAGGTATACCTGAAAATGAGGTGTCAATCCGGTGAAGCTGTGAGGCAGGATACTTGCATGCCAAATAGCATAAGCAGCAAATGACAGACAGATCAGATCTAAGCTCTGCCAAACTGCCACATTCAGTAGTGAATGGTGGTGGACAATTAACTCACTGGGAGAGGAGTTTCCACAAATAACCCCATCCCCAATGATGGAAGAGCTCAGCACATCAGTGCAATAGATAAGGCTGAGGCTTTCGTCGTGATCTTCAGCCAGAGTCCCGAGTGGATGATCCATCTCGGCCTCCTCCAGTGGGCCCCGGTGTTACAGATACCAGTCTTCAATCAATCCAATTCACTCCACCTATCATCAAGGGACAGTTACTGCAAACTCTACAGGCCCTGACAATATTCCGGCAATAGTACTGAAGACCTGTGCTCCAGAACTTTCTGCTCCCCGAGCCACGTTCTTCAACGTGGCTACAACACTAGCATCGACCCGATAATGTGAAAAATTGCTCAGGTATGTCCTGGACACAAAAAACAGGACAAATCCAACCCAGCCAATTACCATCCCATCAATCTACTCTCCATCATCAGTAAAGGTCTCATCGACAGCGCTATCAAGCAGCACCTGCTCAGCAATAACCTGGTCAGTGACGCCCAGTTTGGGTTCCGCCAGGGTCACTCAGCTCCTGACCTCATTATAACCTTGGTTCAAACATGAACATCAGAGCTGAATTCCAGAGATAACGTGAGAGTGCCAACCCTTGACATCAAAACCATATATGACCAAGTGTGGCATCCGGGAGGCCTAGCAAAACTGGAATCAATGGGCATCAGGGCAAAATCTCCACTGGTTGGAGTCATAATTGGCACAGAGGAAGATGGTTGTGGTTGTTGGAGGTCAATCATCTCGGCTCCAGGACATCTCTGCAGGGGTTCCTCAGGGTAGTGTCCTCCACCCAAGCATCCTCAGCTGCTTCACGAATGATCTTCCCTCTATCAGAAGGTTAGAAAAGGGGAGGTTCACCAATGATTCCATTCCACAGATGCTGAGGCAATCCACGTTCAAATGCAACATGATCTGGAAAATATCTAGGCATGGGCTGACAAATGACAAGAAATGCAAATAAGATTCACCACACACAAGTGCCAGGCTATGACCATCTCCAATGAGAGAGAATCTAACCACCAACCCTTCTTTTCAATGGCGTTACAATCACTGACTCACCCACTATCAACATCCTGGGGATTACCATTGACCAGAAATGGAACTGGATCAATGGAACTAGCAGTGGCTAAGGGATCAGGTCAAAGAATCAGAGTTCTGCAGCGAGTAACTCATTTCCTGACTCCCCAAAGCCTGTCCACCATCTACAAGGCACAAGTCAGGAGTGTGATGGAATACTCCCCACTTGTCTCGATGGGTGCAGCTCCAACAACACTCAAGAAACTTGACACCATCCAAGACAAAGCAGCCCCCGCTTGATTGGCACCACATCCACAAACATCCAGTCTCTCCACCACTGACGCTCAGTTCTCGGTGATGCTTTCACTAATATCCCTTTTGGTTAATCACATGGTCGGACTTCCAAACAAATGAGTTCATTGGTCACTGAAGTCGGTACTTTAAAAGGTTCATAAGGCTCACAGATTTCGTATTAATTCGGGATGTTCAGGCTGACTGCATGTGACTTCATGAAGCTATACAGTCTAGGTTTGTAATAATTCCTGTTATTCAATTCATCTGGGAGAGACTTTCTGATTCTTTTTTAAAAAATCATCTCACATGCAATAAACACAACCTTGCTAATGTAACATCTTAGACTTTGTCACACATATGTTTAATCAATAATCCTGACAATGATGAAATTGCTGGAAACTGAAGGCAACCAGCGGTTTCAGCTAATGAAATGCTACTGATGCAACATGCCCCTGCCTATCGACATTTACCAATTCTAACCAAAGGTCATTGACAGGAAACTTTGGCCTGGATTTTCACTCCCAGATCAGACAGCAGACAAGGCCACAAGGGCTGCTATAAGTGTTATGTTTCAAAGGCTCTTTCTCAGTTCTATGGGCCTTTGTCTTAGATGCTTTGTTAGATATTAGGCCTCATAGCCCTCCTCTGCACCTACTCTCCATATCCTATACGTGTGAACACATGCAAATCCATTGATCCAACCTCCCCCAGAGCTCCCATACCACCTTGATTCTAATTTGCCAATCCATGGCCTCTTCTATCACTATGCCATCTTAATGATATCCACATTTTGCCCTCACGCCCTCCATGTAAACTCACTGACTATCCACCATCGACAGACCTCAGAAGCCATGCAGAGACAAAATAAAGTTTACCTTGATTTGTAGATTTTAATTACGATATAAAAAACTCCTTCATGTAAGCCCAATAACTAATTTTAAATTCTTTCAAACACTTAATCCCTTAGAAAAATAAAATTATATTCATTAAACTACATAAAAGACAGCTGATCCTTTAACATCCTCTTTGAACTATCAATCAAACTGGGAACTGACAACCCCTTACTGTGCTGGCTGAAAGTGGAAAGCGCCACTCAATGAGGATATAATGATCACATTAAGGAATATGTCAACAGAGTAACTGTTGGAAGATTTTTTTTTAATCTCTCACAGACACAGACAGCCTATTCTTTTCCCTTTCTAAAAAAAAATTAGGTTGGGGTTTGAACTAACTTGACTGCTTTTTTTGTTAAATCTTTCACCAACACATGCAGGCTGCTAATTCAATTTTTAGGGTGATGGAGATGTAAATAACTTCATAGCTCTAAGGACCTTATCTTCCCTTCCAGAGCATTTACTAGTAAAGATTCATAACCCCCACACTATTGGCAAGGGCCTCTGCTCAGCGAAGATGGCGCCTGCTTTGTCTCAGCACTGAGTACAACTGACCCTGCTGAGCTCAGGTTTGCCTATATTAGCCACCCTTCACCCCATGTACACTACAATCAGAAATAGGATGTGACATAAAGACAGTCATGACTTCTGGGCCTGAGGCTTGTCTGTTACTTTGGAGTCAAGGCATAGTCCACACATCTCCATGAAACATCTGGCTACTAACTCTGTACTATTTCTCCCTCCACAGATGTTGACTCACAGCATTTCTAATGTTCTTTGCTTTTATTTCAGATTTCCAGCACCCACATTAAATTTATTTTGTATCTCGGCGACCCAGAGGAGCAATATTTCAGGAGCACTGGCCTCACATAACTAGCTTTTCATCTCATGGTTTTGATGATGGAAAACATCGAGGAGCCCAAAGACCATCGTCTGCAACTTTACAAAAGAGGTTAGATATGAGGTGTGGAAGATCCTGAATTAGCATTCAGCCAAACATTCGGATGCAGCAGCCATTTTTACACTGTCAACAAAGAAATGCTTTGTACGTTCCAACTGAAGTGCTCACTTCATAAAGGCTTAGAAATAGCTGGAGTAAAATACTGCTTCAGATTTATAATACTCAATATTAAAAAAAAGGACTTCCTAATTTTAAAATTACTCACAAAGAAAGTGTTTCAATAAATGTGTATAACGAAGGTTGTGAAAAAAGAAAAACTTTAATGCTCAGATTTTATTTTTAAGAACAATATCCAAAACACGCACTGCTACTTAGATGTAGCTGAATTATTGCATTTACAAAACGGACGCCAGTTTGCCAGTGAGCTGGTGAAAATTTCCCACATTAAGTTGGGAGGAAGGCTCTCTTCATTCCGGGCATTACCAGGTCCACAGAATTCCACAGGTGGCAGGCTTACAAAGTAACCTTGGACTCTCAGATATGATCTCATTGGTCGATGTCTCTCAGTCGAACCTGAGTTCTGGCATCATAGCCGAGTGCTTGCATATATTGCGAGGCCTGTTTAATTGATTCCAGCAGAGGGGCAGGGGAGTAAGACAGAAATCAAGAATGCCAGCTTCTGTGCAGAGTTTCAGATAACCTGGCTTGCTTCATTTGCCAGAGCACCAGTCAGGAAGAGTCAGGTGTCTAAAGGAAAGTTTAGGATTTTGGGTATAGGTTGTGAACAGCCAGCTGCTCAGCAGGGCAGAAGTGAGCTACTTGTGTTGTGGCGAGATTGACAAAAGCCCCTGAGCAAGCTCACTCTTGTATGAGAGAACAATGTCGATTCAGATGGGGGATTGAGACCCAGAAATCATCTTTTACACAATGAGTAGTTAATACCTGATTCAAGATACATCAAATGGGCATTTAAACGGGCATTGGATAGGCATATGGAGGATAGTGGGCTAGTGTAGGTTAGGTGGGCTTGGATCGGCGCAACATCGAGGGCCGAAGGGCCTGTACTGTGCTGTATTTTTCTATGTTCTTTGTTCTAATCATCTGGTGGTATCTTATTTGTCAATACTATACCTTCGTAAATACTAATAGATAAAAATCTGAAAGAATACCTGACTTTAAGCAGCTCTGTAGCATTTGAAAATACTTTTATAAGGCTCTTCCAATGTTTAGATACATCCTATTATAATTTTCATTTGCACAATGCTAGTTTTGTACTTAAACAGACTTATGACATATGGATTTTAATATAACTAACTGGATTGCAAAAATAAGAGTTAATCTCTAAACACATTGAATCATTCAATAAACACCTTATACAACCCAACAGAATACTGTATGTTGAATTACAATTTGTGACAATTCTGAAAATGGCTTGTTCCTTATCACTGAAGTTCTAATGAATGATACAACTCCTGTGCTTCGTCCTCTGGTGAAGAGTTTTCTCAGAAGTAGAGAGACAGCAACACATATCTCTCTACAAGACAAATCTGCCTTTTGGACACGTGCTAAGATTTACACAAATCTGGAAGAAACAAAAAGCCAAAAAACAGATACGTGAAAATAGTTCACATTTTTCTACTGTAGTATTAAAAAAACAAAAATAACATGAGCGATGAAATCGTAAAGACCTGACAATAAGGATTGAGCTAACCCTGAATGCTGCTGAGTTTTAAAGGTATGCAGAGTTCCCATTGATAGTGGTGCAGTGAAAAGAATCGCAAAGAAATACACCTTTAAGGTGCAGATAATTCTTAACCATCCCTTACTAAAATCATAGTACTAAATGTACAATACCACACTGCAGTCATGGGTTACTACAGTTATCTTTCACCAGCTTGATGCCACACCATGCACATTCAAGCACGGTAGCTCAGTGGTTAGCACAGCTGCCTCACAGCACCAGGGTCCCAGATTCAACTCCATCCTCGGGCGACTGTCTGTGTGGACTTGGCACATTCTCCCCGTGTCTGTGTGGGTTTCCTCCAGGTATTCCCTTTTTCCTCCCACAGTCCAAAGATGTGCCCCTTAAGTGGATTGGCCATGGGAAATTGCCCCTAATGTTCAGGGATATGTAGGCTCAGTGGGTTAACCATGGGAAATCCAGCGTGACAGGGATATGGTAGGGGAATGGGTCTGAGTGGGATGCTCTTCAGTGTGGACTCAATGGGCCGAATGGCCTGGTTCCACACTGCAGGAACTTTATGATTCCATGAAAACACATGCTGTTAATCCAGGTACCTCGGGATATTGGAGACCTCTCACAGCCTGAAAGGTGTACATAAGAACCTTTCCGATGTCCCGACACACTGTTGGCAAGGTAACTGCCCAGAATGTTGAATCATCTGATGACAATAACCTGGCATTTGGAAACTTCTGGAAAACTCTCCAAGTTTGAGGCAGGGTGGGGATTCACAGAATTTCAGTTTAGTTACACAGACAGTTACCTAGGACAGGCTAAAGGATTAGAACCTGCTCTAATTCCTGGTTAACTATAAACCTGATACCCATCCCCTCCAAGTTTGAGGTAGGGTGGGGATTCACAGAATTTCAGTTTAGTTACACAGACAGTTACCTAGGACAGGCTAAAGGATTAGAACCTGCTCTAATTCCTGGTTAACTATAAACCTGATACCCATCCCAGCCCACCCCCCACACCTACATACACAATACACCCATACACATTACACACCTCAAACCCACACACCACGCACCCACACCCCACACAAACACACCACAAACACACAACAACCCCACACACACCCCACACCCAAACATTCCACATACCCCATACCCAAACACTTCAAACCCACACACACACCACACACCACATACCCCAAA